>NC_068285.1:10340133-10602633 GCF_025860055.1 Xyrauchen texanus | reverse complement strand
CAGGTTTACCGTATTATTGAGCTCAGTATGGAAAATATTTCTCACAACACAGTTTCAAGCAGACTGTTTAGACAATAGGGCTTGGCAATAAATCAATTGAAATTTTCGATATATATTTGTCTGAAATGGCTTATAATATTAGAAATTTTAATTGTGAAAATATTTAAATGAAATTATTAAAACATAGTAAACTGGTCCTTAAATTTACAATGATTTTTCCCTGTTTTTCACTAAATCAATTAATTATAATATTATTTTTATTTATTAAAAAAATAGCAAATCAAATGTTATGACACAGTCTTCATGGAACTTAATAGCCAAATAAAAAGTGCATTAAAATTATCGTGATATTTACTAATTGTGATATTGTTGCTTAATTTTATATCGTCAGCAAAATGATCACAAATATATTGTGAATATTCAATATATCGCCCAGCCCTATTAACAATGAGCGCATTTACTGTACATGCACACCAATAGTTGATAACTACCAAAAATTAGCTTATTCAAAAAATCTGACAACGCAAGAAAACTGCATTTACATGAGATTTAAAATCGTCAGATTCTTTTCTGCTTTTGACTGCAAAATGTAAATTGGCATGCGCACAATGCTTGTGCAAATTGGTAAACAAGCAGACAACGTGTGTGGTCATGTATGCACCTTTTTCTTCTGGTTTAATGTCGTAAATGTTTTAAGCAAAAAACTATAGTTGCATGAAGATTTTCAGCCTGATCTCATGAACATTAAGTGACCATGGCAACATTTTTGCAAAACAAAATTATGTACTACATTACGTGTTTCCCTGCAGTTTCCCAGTGAAATGTCCAGTGGGGGGCGCCAAAAGCGAGTCAAATTGTGTGGTATTGTTTCGAGGTTTTTAAGGCGGGTAGATGATATTCATTAATATCGTCCTTTACAGGAGTTACATGCGCAGCAACTGAGGTCATGCACTCATAGCAAAATCTGTGAGCGCGGGAACGACGTTCGACATTCGTTTGGACATTCGGTTTTGCAGATGTAAGGGACCGTCTGAAAACTTCACTCACTACGCTAAAACACAGGAGATGCCACTCATTCACTCAACTCACCTGCAACTTATACATAAATAAAAAAAAATAAAGAAAAACTGTAAAATATATTTTCTCATTCAGAATGTTCTTATAACATCCCAGAGGACAGACAGACATACTACAGGTGATATTATTACAATATGATCAATTATGTAAGTACAGTACTCAATTATATAAGTACAGTAATCAATTATTTTAGAAAAATATTCACAAACATTTTCTAAAATTATGTTTTATCATTTTAAAGTTTGTAGTACCTTCCCAGAGGATAGACAAACTTATTACAGGATAGATTATTACAGTATCATCAATTATATAAGTACAATAATCAAAAAAAATTTGGAAAAGAAAAACACTAAAGTTCACCAGAAATGAGATTATCTCCTTTTAAAAGCTGTAGCTTTTTATTTATTTTTATTTATTTATTTATTTATTTTTAGTGATTAAGTAGTAAGACCTTCTATCATCTAAAATGTATTACTGTACTTACATAATTGATGATACTGTAATAATTTTACCTGTAGTATGTTTGTCTGTCCTGTGGAAATTTATAAGATGTATTGTATAAATGTATTTTACAGTTTATTTTCGTTTTTTTTTATTTCGTTTTTCATGTATAACTTGCACATGAATTGAATGAATGAGTGGACATATATGTTTATCGTAGTGAGTGGAGTTTTCAGACGGTCCCTCACATCAGCGAAACCGAATGTCAAACGTCAAACTTTCCCGCGCTAAATCAGTGAGGCCAACGGCATCCAGCTGGATAGTGAGAATGGCGCGAAATGAGCAGGAGCGACGGAAGAGAAAGCAGGCAGCAGCGTCATTGTCGCAGAATATTGAACATATGTTCAAAAAGACTGCCAAACAGGGTACAGTTGTTATACTTGGTAAGCAATTTGACAACATTGTAGTAAATATTCAAAAAGCGTGCTCGTTAAGATACCAACAGACAAGTTAATCCAGCACAAATGAGTGCAAAAAGTCACCAAAATGAAGTATTTGAACCTCATAATTAAATACAAAATGAGGGCAAAAACTAAACTTTTCGAAAAAAGAACCCCCCTTCCACTAGGCTGGCTACGGGCCTGAAATATATAATATAATATATCTAACATTCGATATATCGCCCAACAATATTGCCTTGTGAAAAATAAAAAGTGTGGAAACTTCCCAATTTGTGACATAAATTTCCACTCATTGATGGCTGATCTGTAAAAATAGGTCCATTTGTTTATAAAGATGTTTAATGAATTCTACACAAGAAATTATCTTTTGATAATTTGGCCCATGTCTGCATAGGTGACCAGCATTCTGCCAGCTCACGTGTCAATACAGGTCAGTAATTTCATTCTCGTAACTCAAATGAGTCTCAGACCAACACAAACTCTGTACTGAGAAAACATATAGACAGCATAACTCTAGACAGATTTTCTTCTTTTTATTTTTTAGTTGGCACCATTGATTTAACTGACCATACCCTCAGCCCATATGCTGACATGACAGGTAAGCAAACCTTCAAATCAATTAGTTATCCTAGTTTAATAGACCGGGTATCTTGATGACACCGTACTACAAGTTCTTATCATCTGATGAACATTTATTGCCATGTTAATTTAGAAAGAATTGCTCCTCATTTATCCTAAATAACTACCCAGTGAAGTAAAAACACAAGTGGTTGTATGGGAGAGACATTGTCATTTGAGGAGGCATTCTTTTGGGCAAAAATTGAAATCCACCCCTGCAGACAAGATTAGTCACCAGTATTTTTAATCCATTTTCCGGGAAGAGCATAACGTACATTTTAAATATGATAAAAGTATATTTTGCCAGCTTGTAGGAGGGCACTAGCTTGTAGGTGTACTAAAAACAAAACTAATTTTCATTTCATGGGGACTGTAGCAACTTAAAAACATCCTTTCTTAAAATTGATTCTCAAAGGTCTTGGTGGTGTCACAGGTGCGAGCGCACAGACAGAAATGGCAGGTATTATCTTTGACATTTACGATGTACCCATGAGAAATCATGTGTGTGCATATTCCTGTAATAATGAAGGTGTAACTTTAAACAGGCGTAGCAGGTGAATTCGTGACCACTGGAAACACTCAAACAGACGTAACAGGTGAGTCCAAAACACGATGCTGAATGAAATACATTTCATTAAATGAGTAAATATAAAACATTTATACATATTTCTGTCGTTCAGGACATGGACAATTAGGTGTAACTGATGGAATGCCAAATTATACAGGTAAGCATGCTTTTGTCACTCATTCAGACACACGAATCTATCTCTCATGCAGGCGTTTCATGTGTAGTGTGTATTTCTGAAAAGCAGATTCTGTGCATGCGACTGGGACTGGATTTACCGGTGAGTGACCTTCACTCCTGAGGAAACAATGATGACATCCAGGGCCGTATTAACGCACAGGCTTATCGGGGCCTAAGCCCCGGGGGGCCCCAGTCACGGCATCCTCCACCGTATTCTCCCCCGTTGACGTTCTTGGGAAGGCGTGCATGTAAGCACGTTCAGCGGGAGATGCTGATGTAAACACAGAGAAGGTGCGCAATGGTTAAACCCGCCCATTTAGCACATGGTGATTGAGTGCGATGGTTCCTCCTCCAAACCTGACGACTGAGAGGGGCCCAGCGAAACGTTAAGCCCCGGGGCCCTGGAGCACCTTAATACGGCCCTGATGACATCACAGATTTATCAATGCTGCAACTGTTTTGTAGTTTTGATGTATTTGAACAATCTGGGTACGGATTCATTGGTGTTATGACATTCTTGTCCATCTTTCAGATGCCTCACAGACACACAGTGGCGTGGTTCAAACAGACTTATCAGGTAATACAGGCTTGATAGAAGAACACCTGGTGGACTACACAAACAATAAAGTTCTGAAAATACCATGTTGTTTTGGATATGTCCATGGAATTACCATGGTATGCTTTGAATTGTCATGGATTATCGTGGTATTACCATCTATGCGACTACTATGCATGACACGACAAGAACAAATTTCTGTTTAAACTGTTTAAAAAACACCCCTGGAGTCACGAGTTTGAATCCAGGGTGTGCTGAGCCACTCCAGTCAGGTCTCCTAAACAACCCAATTGGCCTGGTTGCTAGGGAGGGTAGAGTCACATAGGGTAACCTCCTCGTGGTCGTGTTTAATGGTTTTCGCTCTCAATGGGGTGCGTGGTGAGTTGTGCGTGGATCGTGGAGAGTAGCATGAGCCTCCACATGCTGTGAGTCTCCGCGGTGTCATGCACAACGAGTCACGTGATCAGATGCGCGGATTGGCGGTCTCAGAAGCGGAGGCAACTGACACTTGTCCTCCGCCACCCGGATTGAGGTGAGTAACCGCGCCACTGTGAGGACCTTCTAAGTAGTGAGAATTGGGCTTTCCAAATTGGAAGAAAAGGAATTGGGGAAAAAATACAATCAAATACAAAAAACATTTCTAAGCATAATTTTCTTGAACTTCAGTCACAGGGGATCCATTCGCAGTTTCCTCACAGACCCATCCCATCGGCACAGGTGGGTGACATACCAACAAAAAAGGCCAACTTTGTGCAAACTATAAGGGGTAAAAAAAATCAAATTTGCTCTTTTGTGTGTGTGTGTGTGTGTGTGTGTGTGTGTGTGTGTGTGTGTGTGTGTGTTTATTTTTCTAGCTACAGCTGAACCTCAAGGGACTCTCGGGGGTCCAAGTAAGTTTATAACAAAACTGAATATATTTTAAATGTTTTCATTTCTTTATTATGGATTTAACGTAGAATTAACAATCAAATGCAGTTGGGATCAATAATCAAGAACACACAAAGACATGTTACTTTTACATGGCCAAAACTCAGTGGTTAGTCAAGATACACATTGTTGGAAGTAATACAATTTTTATTTTTTAAATCAATAAGGTCAACTTTAATGCGATTTAGTTTGATCAACAACCTTTTAAATATGCAATGTTAAGTTTTGTCTTGAAGGCAGAACTTGAGGGCTTTTGAGCATGCTCAGTTCGACCTCTGAGGCAGCCATTTGCGGTGGAATAATCATTCTTCAATAGTCATGAAAATCTGTGAAGGTCATCAAATTCACGGGTCAGAAATGTGGGGAACTCTGTAAGGTTAAGCACCTTATTTATGTGTGTTTGGTCAAAGCATGGTGACACATGAGAACATATAGAAATAATAGATGGGTTTTGCTTTAGTTAGTGTTTTTGATGATGTCTTGCTGTAAAAAGTCATCATGGTGATTAGTGTTGACATTGGTCGATTTTCTTTAGTTTTTAAGTTGACTTAACTCTTTGAATATTTTAATGGCGATCACCCACACTGCTTTTTAAGTTGGCCCAACTAAGTTGTGTTCTGGTAGGCCTGACACATGACCTTTAGTGGAAATGGAAGTCTGCATCAAAGAATATCTTGTTCTAAACTCTTACATTTCTGAGCCAGGAAAACAGTATATTTATGCTCAGCTAAACTTAAAAATGCAATCTTGTTGAAATTGGGTATATGCGTAGACATCACTCTTATTTCTGAGTTTGTTGGACTTCACTGAAGGTAAAAAAGCTCTGAAGCTGGTTGCCTCAGTTGTTTTTAGTTTTCTCAACTTCTGATTTTTAACTAAACAAATTAAATTTAGGCTACACGTATTTAAAAAGTTATTGGTTTAATGTTAATTTCTCTATATGTTAAATGGTTTGTTCTTTTCTAACAGGCCAAGCTGGTGCTACGGAACAGACACAGCCAGCTGGTAAGCTTCATGAGAGTTTACGCTTTCCCTTTGATGACAAACATGATTTTCTGTTTATTTTGTTTGTTTTGTCCAAGGAAAAGTGTTGTCCATATATAGAATGAAAAATACATGAATTGCATAGAAATGAATGAATCAAGAATAGATCACTGAAAGCCTGATCATGTTAAAAGATCATTCTAGATATAATAGTCTAATGAAGAGATAAACAGTATTATTGACATGTCAAACTGTGTCTTCTGCGGATGAGCAGGTGCTCAACAGCTCTTCTCTTTTGTCTGTTTTGCTTGTTCTGTCCAGTGTCAGCAGGTGAACAGTACCACACATCTGGTCAGGGTCCTGAAGGTGGGTGTGAAATTCTCTATGCAGAAATGTCTAAATCTACCCATTCATGCTGAAACATCTAAACCCATTCATGCTGAAACATCTTTGCAGTTCACACATTTAGCAAAGGGATAAGAATGAGAACCACAGCCTTAAACCATTTGAAATATGTACCATGTTGGCCACTTCAAAAATGGAAAATCTCTTTGTACATTGGGCCTCTTTCACAGACAAAAATGTAGTATCTTGTTAAAAACAAATTGTGAAATTGTTTGTAAAACCATAATTTCTGAAATTGTTGCATCAATTTGAAATAACAAATTGCGTAAAACGAGAACAAATTTCTGTGTGAATCGTTTGTAAAATTATTATTATTTATTACTTACAGTATGAATTGTTTTTTAATAATATAAAAACATTTTCAGTATTAAAAATGTCTTAATTTACTATAACGTATTATTTACGTAACACTAGGAGAACACATTTCTGTGTAAATCGTTTGTAAAACCACTAATACGTAAATTGCTGCAACAATCTGCGTAAAACAAAGAGAACAAATTTCTGTTTAAATCATTTTCAAAAATTTTAGAGCCAACTTCCATGAGATGAGATGAATGAATGAATTTCTGTGTAAATCGCTCGTAACTATTATTACTTAAATTGTCACAACAGGATTTGCATAACAGGAGGAGAACAAATTTAAGCGTAAACAGTTTATAAAACCATTATCACTTAATTAATTTTAAATTGTTGCAACAATTTGTCGCAGCAGTTTCCATAAAACAAGGAGAATACGTTCCATGTAAATTGTTCGGAAAACTATTATTACTTAAATTGTTGCAACAATTTGAAGCAAGAATTTGCGTAACACGAGGAGAACAAATTTCTGAGTAAATCATTCATAAAACCATTATCACTTACATTTTTGCACCAGTTTTAAGGAACAATTGGCATAACAAACTTTTTTGTTAATTTTTCATAAAATCATTAATACTTAAATTGCTGAGTGACTCCAGCCAGGTCTCCTAAGCAACCAAACTGGCCCAGTTGCTAGGGTGGGTAGAGTCACATGGGGTAACCTCCTCGTGGTCACTATAATGTGCTTCTCGCTCTCTGTGGTGCACGTGGTGAGTTGTGCGTGTATGCTGCGGAAAATAGCGTGAAGCCTCCACACGAACTAGGTCTCCGCGGTAACGCGCTCAACAAACCACGTGATAAAATGCACGGATTGACGGTCTCTGATGCGAAGGCAACTGAGATTCGTCCTCCGCCACCCGGATTGAGGTGTCACTACGGCACCACAAGGACTTAGAGCGCATTGGGAACTGGGCATTCCAAATTGGGGAGAAAATGGAAGGAACATTTTTTTAATAATAATAATAAAAATAATTGTTGCAACAATTCAAAGCAACACATTTCTGCATAAAGCGTTCATAAAACCATTATGTAAACTGTCACAAAAATTTGTCGGAGCAATGTGCTTAAAGAGTTGAACAAATTTCAGTGTAAATTGTTTATCATTATTTCTTAAATTGTTTTGGCAAAAATGGTTTTACAAATGATTGACATAGAATTTTTGCCTGATTTTTATGGTACCACATTTCAAGCTAAATTCTATTTAAATAATGACATTGCAAAACTATATATTTTTTTAAAGTCTGTTTGGCTAATTTGACCTGCTGACCTCAATGAACTATCTCTGCATGTTTTGAAAGGTGCAGAAAATGTGGAACTGGAAGATACCTGCTGACTTCCACATGAAGCCACGAGTGAAGTTTCTGTGCTACAGATTTCAGTGTATGGATCAATCCGCCTGGCAGAGGAACCGTGAACCCGTCCTCTAGACTTTAGCTATCGTCTGTGTGTCTGTTTGTTTTATTTTTGACTATTTAAAAAAATCATAAGATACTGTGTTAACTTTTTAGCACACCTTTTTTATAAAAGTGCCCTAAATAATTATTTTATTCATTGGTACGACCGAAACGAAAGAGAATCTGTAATGAATGTTTGAACAAAATTCGGATTAAATGATTATTATTGTCACACTTACAAAAAATGTACAAAGTAAACACACTGTGTAAATGTAATGGTTGTTTATTCCCCATAATGATGTTATTGTATTTTCTCACCTAGATGTTTCAGCAATATTCTTTACAAATGTCACAAAATTGTATATTGCTAAATGTCATTTGAAAATGTTCTTTACATTAAATTGAACATCTATTTTGAACATCAAATTCAAATCTTCATTTTATGACATTAAATCGGTGAAAATTCTATTAAATCTCAAATAATTCCAAGTTCCAGAACTCAGAGGCAGCAGGACAAACGTTTATTGCTGGTCTGTCAGGTTGAAACTAGGTCCACCGGTTGGTAGTCCAGTTGATTAACCATCTAGAACATCTTGGACCAACTAGAAACCACGTCAAACCAGCTTCCATTTCATTTTAGCTGGATTTTCCAACAAGGGAATAAAATTGAAATCAACCTGTGGACTGCAAGAGTCTTCAAATGAATGAATTTCCAACTAATTTCCAAAAATGTTTTATTTGAAACATACCAATACACAAAGTGTTGTTCACATGCGTAATAAAATAATTTATGTCTAATATTAATGTCTCTCTGGTTGTGACAGTCATCCAATGACTAAAATGTTACAGAAAATGATCAGATTCATGAACAGTTGACATTCTTCTCCCAGTTCCTCTACCTCAATGATCATTCAAAAATAAACATTTTGACCAATAGGCCTAGCATGTGTTCAGTTCACTCTCTCACACACACACAAAATACAATTTCAATTTGGTATTTCAATATCCAATTTTAAAAACAAAAAATATATAAAAGAAGATAAAGGAAACCAAAGTCAATGTCAAAGTTGGTTAGGACTTGAATTATTGCACAATGTCTTTAAATCAGATTTCCATCAGACACTCCAATCAATGCATACAAATTGAATTTCATTAAACATTACACCGCTTATGTAATTCAGTCAAATGCACATTTTAAGTTATTTGCTTTGTCAGAACAAATGCATTATTTATATAGACCCCAAACTCTATATATTCGCATATATGTGTAAGTCTCGTATATATAGCTATTTTGTATATTTGTTTATTTTTTTTTTTACACAGCAAGAGAAGATGTTTAGTACAAGACGTTTCTTTAAACTCTTTTCTGAGACTACATATGAACCTTTAACTGGCATTGTCAATGCAAACCCATCATAACTAACCAACATCCGACATTATATGATGACTAACAGCGATGTCTTTGAAGACAGTGGGTGAGATGCTAGACAGGTTTAAAATGTTGATTTGCGACGTCCGTTTATGTTAGGCTCGTGTTTCATTGTAGTCCAATGAGACAGACTTTGTTTTGCAGTTTAGGTGAGGTTATCGGAATAAACTGTAGCTAAATGGTTTCTATATTTTGCTTTAACCTCACTATCCATGAGATAATACAACCAGAATCCCATTCAAATATATACTGAAAATAAATCTCCAGGAAATTCAAAATTTGGCGTAGTCGGCAGAACGACAACTGGGTGTCAAAGAGTGACGTATCGGATTAAATGAGGATGAATTTTCAACCACAACAGAAGGAAAAACTGAAGACTGCGTGTGCGCCACAAGCCAGACTCGAATCAACAAGGTTTTTTTTTTAAGGTTTGCATTGAAGAACTGCAAGAGAACACCTTATCATAGAGATCTCTAATTGTATCGGTGTAAATTCATTCCAACACACAAAACATGGTCAATAAATTGATTTTTTCATCTGTTAAATGTTGTTCACATTTAGTTGTTGGAGCCATCACACTGCCTGAATAACAAAGAAACTACAAACTTTGCAACAAATGAAATCTTATTTTGATGTGACGATTCTGTAACAGAATTTCAATGAATACTGAATTTTCTCTATTGCTTTTAGAGAATTAAACAGTTATTTTCTCCACCTGACTAAAAGAGAAGAGAAGATACCAGAGTAATATTCACATGGCTTGCCCTGACATGTTAAATAAATTACCAAAAAAATTAAACGCAAAAGAACAACATTTTTTAAAAACCCCCACACAGACATAAATCCCTTTATAAAAGTTGCTCTCTCTATGATAGTTTGGGGTCTTCGGGTACAGGGGACTGGAAGTTAAGAAGGGAGATGGTCGGGTCGTCTGCTGGTTCTGGCCCAAAACAGGAGTCGCTGTCCTCCAGCTCCAGAAGAATGGGCAGTTCTGTACCGGTGGTCTCAGTATTGATGGGGTCGGGTAGAATCACGGGCTGAGCCGTGTACTGGACCAGCAGCTTGCCTGAAAAACATTGACATCTATTTTTACTAAAAGGTGAAGTGATTTTGTGCACCTCTAGCATCATTAAATTAAATTAAACATTCCCTGTTTTCCCCAAACTCTCCCGTCATTTGACATTGGTGATGGAAACGTACGTGAACGCAGATGCAATTGCTCACTGCCAATGTGTGGTCAATGGTACAGTCCCAACTCTTGATTTCAGTGAGTGTTTTTTCTACATTGTGGCTAAATTATTTATTGTTATCGACAAATCTAAAACAAACTTGCTCTGCGTCAGTGGAAATGACTTAAATTAATGGGAAACACACTATCAATCTCCACTTTCACTTTCTTTTTTTTAGTTTTTGGTAATTCACATTCTTTATGCATATCCCACCCTACTGGGCATGGAGGAGATTTTATAGTAAAAATCACATAAATATTGATCTGTTTCTCACCCACACCTATCATATCACTTCTGCAGACATGGATTACACCACTGGAGTCTTATGGATAACTTTAATGCTGCCTTTATGCAATCATAATTTTGGTCCCCATTCACTTGCATTGTATGGACCTACAGAGCTGAAATATGCTTCTAAAAATCTTTGTGTTCTGCAGAAGAAAGTCATGCACAACAATCCCTTTAACACGGCAAACTATCAATAAACAATTTATTTTGTAGCAACCCAAAATTGAACTTTATAAGCAGCCTAAACACCTGAATTCCTGGAATCCGCAGCACATTCTGTGTTGACTGGTTCAGGTGACAGCAGGTCCTGGATCTGTAAGGAGTCCACACATATTTGATTTATTAAATCAATAAATCTAAATGTATATTCATGAAACACTTGATTAATGACACACATAAAAATCTTTGCATTCCGTTCATTCCATGAATTCTGTATCTTTGAGGAGTGTTCTGGGTACAAGTTAAGACAGCGTTTGTAGCATAGTGCTGATTACCACAGAAAATCATTTTGACTGGTCAAAAATGACAGTTACAGTAAAACACTTACAAAAGAAGTGAACGAAGCCAGTCCATAAACATTAAAATACACACTTTTTTTTTTTAAAGAATAGCTACAGAACGTAAACAATATGTGTTAGCATAATTTTAGTGTGATAAAATCACTTACGGGGTTTGCTGGCATTGCATCGTCAAGACTACAAAGTTGTAAAATTGTATATAACGTCACACAGTTGAGGACACACTAGAATCATGTTAACACATGTAATGTTTCCATCTTGTGGCAATACTTCTGAAACAGATTGTGTTATAACGTTTATGGACTGGCCATATACATATACACACACACATACATACATACAACCACAATGATCAGCCAAAACAATAAAATCACCTGCCTAATATTGTGTAGGTCCCCTCGTGCTGCCAAAACAGCGCCAACCCGCATCTCAGAATAGCATTCAGAGATGATATTCTTCTCAGCACAATTGTACAGAGCGGTTATCAGTTACCGTATACTGCCGCTCACTGGATGTTTTTGTTTTTGGTGCCATTTGGAGTAAATTGTAGAGACTGTTGTGTGTGAAAATCCCAGAAATACTCAAACCAGCCCGTCTGGCACCAACAATCATCCATGCTGTTATCTAATCAGCCAATCGTGTGCCAGCAGTGCAGTGCATAAAATCATGCAGATACGGGTCAGGAGCTTCTGTCAATGTTCACATTCATCATCAGAATGGGGAAAAATGTGATCTCAGTGATTTGGACCGTGGCATGATCGTTGGTGTCAGATGGGCTGGGTTGAGCATTTCTGTATCTGCTGATCTCCTGAGATTTTCACACACAACATTCTCTTGAATTTACTCTGAATGATGCCAAAAACAAAGAAACATCCAGTGAGGGGCAATTCTGCGAACGGAAATGTCTTGATGAGAGAGATCAACAGAGAATGGCCAGACTTCTTAGGACTGACACAAGTCTACGTTAATTCAGATAACCACTCTGTACAATTGTGGTGAGAAGAATATAATCTCAGAATGCTATGTGGCGCTGTTTTGGTGGGACGAGGGGGACCTAAACAATTATTAGGCAGGTGGTTTTAATGATGTGGCTGATTGGTGTGTGTGTGTACAAATGTATAATATATATATATATATATTTTTTATATACATTTTTATCCCCTTTTCTCACCAATATGGAATGGCCAATTCCCACTACTTAGTAGGTCCTCATAGTGGCGCGGTGACTCGCCTCAATCCAGGTGGCGGAGGACAAGTGTCAGTGTTGCCTCCGCTTCGGAGACCGCCAATCCGCACATCTGATCACGTGACTCGTTGTGCATGACACCGCGGAGACTCACAGCATGTGGAGGCTCATGCTACTCTCCACGTTCCACGCACAGCTCACCACACGCCCCATTGAGATCAAGAACCACTAATCACGACCACAAGGATGTTTCATCATGTGACTCCACCCTTCCTAGCAACCGGGCCAATTTGGTTGCTTAGGAGACCTGGCTAAAATCACTCAGCACACTCTGGATTCGAACTCGTGACTCCATGTGTGGTTGTCAGCATCAATACTTGCGGAGCTACCTAGGCACCTTTTTAATAATGTTTTTGTATTTTTTGTGGATAGGTATTTGTAAAAACATTTGTGAATGCTGTTATATTTATTTATGGATCACTGAATCAGCATTGTTGTCACATGTGTGGATCGCTTTGGATTTGTGTGTGGCTATTTTGAGACTCTCCTGCGAGGTTTGGATTCTCAAGCTGTGTCACGTTTCGAAGGCTGCATGCTAGTGAGCACGTGTCCTTTGAAGGCTGCAGTATACCGAGTGTCCTCCTGTAAACAAGCCTTGTCCGAGACGGCCTTCGTAGGACAGACGGAAACAGAATGTATCATGGTTGCTATGACAGCAGGCCACTCTTTAACAAGCGCGAGAGCTTTAGAAGGGAATGTATGAGGTCAGTTTTAGGAGTGTTGTAATGATGTAGACAGAAAAGTAAACTTTTAGTCTAATACTTTTTAAATTATAGATTACTATAATTACACATATTATATACTCTACATCCATCTACTGAGGCACTTTAACTTGGGAATTAGCATTCCTTGCATTTGAACATCATATTTTTGGGGAAATTGGCGTCTTTTTTCATCTTCAGACAAATGATGTTAATTTCCGTTGAAGCAAAGAATTGTGGGTTGTGAGTGCCCGTAAAGGATACACCTCATGCGTCCTCCGAAATCCCAAGAAAGGTGGTCGTATTTGAAGGCTGCATTCGGAGTGTAAGGTATGGCGGAGGATCAGTGCCTTAACAGATTCCCGAACAAACAAGAACTTACTGTTAAAAACCCCCCTAATTACTGAAATAGCGCCAACCAGCCTCCACAAGCACAATAAATGTATTGACAAAGAGACAATGAACTATTGACAGAGAACCGCATGTGACATCCGCATGCTCACCACGTGCTTATCGTGTGGACAGGAAGGGGGAAACTTTGAACGTAAAAATGTGTGTGTGTGTTTTTCAGTTAAACACAGAACTGCATATTGCTAATGAAATACGTGTAATCCCTGTATGTTGTGTATACCTGAGGTATATCAAACTCGTTAGAACTGTTTCGTTGTGTGTTTTAAACTCTGAGGCCTCATATTTAATAGCCTCAGTGTATATTCCCTTTCTAAGTGTACTAAATATACCTTTCTTGGTATCAAATTAAACCTTACGATTTGTCCGAGCTGAATTCGAATATAAGATCTCTGTAGAATGATATTACGCGATGTTTTACTATCTTTTGAGTCATTCAGCCCAAAATCTCTTACTGTCATAAACATGCAAATGAGCTTTGACAAAGGAACTCTCTCATGCCCAGAGTAAGGGAGACTTTTACGACCTCCAAAGGAATGTTCAGAGAAGTGCTGACCCTCCCTTCATTCTCTTACTGAGAAAGAGAAATGAACCCTGTTAATCCTATATATATATATTCTATATATCCATGTGATAAATATTGACATGTATCTAATGTGCCATCTCACATTTTCCCTTAAATGTGCTTGATCTATGTTTTCTTGCAAACTAATGGGTTAATGTTTCAGACTTTGCATACTATGGTTAACCAAAATCATATGTGTGGCATATTTGGTCTCTATAACTTGGTATTTTGAAGATTGAAATGACTGTGTACATGATATGTCAATAACAACAACATATTAGTATTAAAAGTATATTTCCTATTTTCTTTCTTGCACATGCAATGGGCAATTTTACAACAAAGAGCAATAAACCAAATTCCCGCCTAGAACTCAAACCCTTCTTATTGGTCGAGCCAATGAGAGGTGGGACCTGTTTCCCGAGGGTATAAAATTGCTGCGCCCACTTCCTCTTATCTCTTCTTAGCTCTCTCTCTTAGCTCGCTCTTAGCCCTGTCGCCTATCTCTTGCCCTCTGAGCCTTGTGCTCTCTCACTCTCTCGCTGAATCATGCCACACTAGAAGGCCCCAAGGACTCCCAAGCATGTGCCAGGCTACCTACGGCCTTGACTGCCCATTCACCAAGATCCTCTGACTCTCACTGGTTCTCTCTCTCATCAAGACAACATCAAAGATCAACTGGAGCCTCAACAAATTGCATCAGGACAGTTTATTTCAAATGGGACATGCAAGTATCAAACTTAGTCTCATTATTTGATACATTAAGTATCCTTAACCCCTTTCTAAAAAGGGCGTGTCAGAACTAATATGATGGTTTGCTCAGGCTGTTGATCTGCTGAACTTCAAACAATGCTATAACTTCTTGCCTTCCTGTATTCTGCTTCAGCCCTCTTTCCCTTGGTAAACTGTATGCATGTATGTATATGTATGTTAGAGTAGTTTAAATGTTTAGTCTAGTTAATAAAGTCTTGTTCATGTCACATGTAAAGTTGTCTGTGTCTCAAGCTCATATCTAAAGTCACTAATCATAGATTTTGACTACTTGCTCTTAATACTTAGTAAGAAAGACATTTCCCATGGCCCGGAAATGTACATTTCTATTAATTAATTAATTAATAACCAAAATTGAGTGTTCACGGGATGAACCGAGTATTTGGTTGTAATGTTAATGTAGCTACATCAAGTTAACCCGATTAACTGATCCAAATATTCATAATCGATTATAACAAGTTATGATTGATTATTAATATTTCATAGAGCTGATTCGCTACCTAATGGTGGAAGAATATAGAGCTGATTCGCTACAGGAGTGTCCTACTTGCTTTTCTGAAATGAAACAGCCTCGATGACGTATGGGGCCGACAAATGTGACCTCCGAAAGTTGTGAATCCAAACCTGGCAGGAGAGTCTCAAAATAGCCACACACACAAATCCAAAGCGATCCACAGACAGACAGACAGACAGACAGACAGACAGACAGACACACACACACACACACACACACACGTGACGATTTGCACATGCAGATTCAGTGAACCATAAATAAATGTAACGACATTCACAAATGATATCATGCAAATGAATTCAAGAACTTGATAGATACTGTTTGTAAATACTTTTTGAATTGATTTACATCAGGGCTGGACTGGGAAGATAAATCGGCCCGGGATTTACATAGCAACTGTCCCAAAACTTGAGCGGGGGGTGGGGTGTTCGCTGTCCTTTTCTGCATATCGCGGCACCATTTTGTGGTCCATTATGCATAATGCGGTGGTTCGTTTTAGCTTATCGTGGCCCATTCAGCACATTTCGCAGACGATCCACCGGCCCACTTGGTTCTCCCGATGGCCAGTCCGCACCCTGATCGGCCCCAAAGTGCGTCTGCCCACCGGGAAAATACCCGGTATGCCAGATTACAGTCCAGCCCTGATTTATGGGAGAAGTATCTGTGTGGGCAATAGGGGAAATATTTGTGCTCTAATGCATTTATGGATTGTATTTTTGGATTTATGAAACAGATTTTGTACGCTGTGCATTTCTGAATTGTATTTTGTAAATATATTATTTTAGACATCATTCTGGCTCCATAACATTATGCCACAAATGCAGTCGACTGAGCTCAACTTGTATTGAACCCAGAACATAGTTTTCTAAATTTCACAACATGCACCGTGTTTTTTTATCCAAACTAAATAAGTCTTAAAATATTTGAACAACACAAACAGGGAAACTCACACTAGCCAGGGTGTCCAGATCCACATCGGCAGAAGATGATGAAAAAATCTGTGAAACACAACAATCTCCGTTTAAGATCATTATCGAGAGCACATTGATATTTTATGGTTTGCATCTTATCTGCTTTTGTAAATCTGGCCGTGAACGCCTCCTGGGAAGTTCTTTTTTCAAAAGATCTGAAATAGTAATTACAACATTATGTGCGTTCAATAAATTTTGGTTGGAATAAAATGGACGTGTCGGGTGAATTTATGTTTTAGTTATCTTTTCCTAATATCTTATTTATGGATAGCTGGCGACAAGCCTGGGCTTTTAACAATGTGTCTGGAAGCCCCTATATTCCATTACGTTGTGCTTAGTCTAGATTCTTCTGAATGCAAAAACACGTCTTTTTATATTTATGCATTTAACGGACACTTTATGCAAAGCAACTTTCAGTACGTTCAATGTTTACACTTTATCAGTAGGTGTTCCTAGGAATCAAACCAATGACATTGGCATTGCTAAAATACTCTACCAATATTACATCTCAGAACATTAAACTAGATAAGACACAAAAATACACTGAATTGATATTTACATCAAAAAGGGGCGAGGTGTCGAAGTTAATGGACTGAGCGTTCAGGATTTGCTGAAGGTTGTCGAGTCCGTAGTCGATGGTCTCTAAATGATCAACCAGTTCAGTCCTACATTAATAAATAAAAAATAAAAATAGATTAAAAGAAAGAAAAACATATGTCATGTGCTGCAAATAAACCAGACAATTCCACTCGCCATAAACCAAACAGTCGTCACTCTCGTTTAAGATTTATCGTTTAAACAAGCAGCCAATAAAAAAAACAGCAAGTTCATAACCACAAAGCATTTGAACACTCCTATGTGAAGAACGGGAGAAAGGCCAGTCCCCAGAAAGATCCAAACTGTGATGATACTGTCATAGAGGGGGACGGGGCATAGAGGGATGAGGTCATCACATTAGTATCCAATCAGAGGTGGAAGGGGAACGCTGTCAAAGGGTGATTGGGTATTTGGGGGTTTGAAAGGGAGGATAACACATGCGTCTTAGAACAAATTCTGCGATCAAGCTCTTACGTTTCTAACAGTGTTGGGGAGTAACTAACTAAAAGTAGTGTACAAGCTACTTATTTCAACAATTAGCAATATAATGCAACCAAATGCAACGTTGTTTTTAAAAGGAATATTCTGGGTTCAATACAAGTTAAGCTCAATTGACAGCATTTGTGGCATGATATTGACACCACAAATACATTTCGACTTGTCCCTCCTTTTCTTTATAAAAAGCAATAATCAAGGTTACAGTGAGACACTTACAATGGAAGTGAATGGGTGCCAAGTTTTTAATGTTAAAATACCCAAACGTATAGCCACAAGACAAACCCTGTGTGTGTAAACGTGATGATACGATGGTCAAGTGATAAAATCACTGTGTAAAGTTATAGCCAAATTTACTTCGCTTCGTTTCCATGACAATTTAATGTCAACAATCCCTAAAATGACTGTAAAAATGTCCATTTAAACAACTTTACAGATAAAATAATACATGAGTTTTAATAGAAGAATTAATGGAAGTGATTTTATAAAATCATAAGCTTTACATTTCTGCATTTAAACCTTCCAAAAATTGGCCCCCATTCACTTGCATTGTACTGGTAATCAACATAATGCTTAACTTGTACTGAACCCGGAATATCCCTTTAAAGTCACATTGTTTGTGCACACAAGCGAACAAGTTGATGTAATAACAAAATGTGCTTCTATTTTATAGAGCATGTTTTTACTGTAAATGTCTGTTCAAGTTTAATCCCATCACCCTAATTAAGATTGTTCATCTGGTCAAAACCCCCCCCCCTCATTGTTTTGTGCCTTTAATGACACATCATTTATGGGTGTTTCTTTGACATCGAGCACTTTCATGTTTCAGGGGGTGGATTTTTATTCAAATTAAGATTTCGCATTTTTTCTTTGTTATTTTAAGGTCACGTTAAAACTGAATTGGAAACTTTTTACCAAGCCTTTATCATTTATTTTTGATCCTTTTCAAATGCCTTTTATGTATAGATTTAGCCTGGTTCCAGAAACAGACTTTCAATATTAAACTATGAAAATGCATTATAAAAATACATATTACTGCAACTATGATGATCTAAACAAAGACTGAAATACACTTTTTATTTCAATATTTTGTATTCATTTAAATATTTATTTTTGTGAATATATACGTTAAATGCAAATTCCTTCAGCGTCATTTCCACACACAATTCTATTAAACACAATAGAGTTTGAGATGTGCTGGAAATTACACTGTGGTGGGAAAAAAGGACAAAAATGCTACAAATCTCTAAATTATGATGCATGTACATACACAGTTGGATATTGTCAAAAAAAAAAATAGTGCGTGAGAAAATATTTTTAGATGAGCCTAATTTCTAGAAATCCACAGTGCTAAAAGTCCCCGAAGTTTAAGAAACACCCATATATGTTATAACATGATACATGCTATATATTACAAAAAAAGATTGCCCCTTTTAGTAGCTTTAATGTTGCAACCTAGTTTTTGCTCCTAGCCTTTATTGTAGCTGACTAGTACTACTACTAAATTTACATTTATTCATTTAGCAGATGCTTTTATCCAAAACAACTTACAAAATGAGGAAGGATACAAGTTAAAGGGACAGTTCACCCCAAAAAGCATGACTTGCTTTCTTCAGCAGATCACCAAGATTTTTAGAGGGATATTTTTTAAATTTGTTGCTCCAAAGATCAAATAAAAGGCAGCATAAAAGTAATCCATAAGATTCCAGTGTTTTAATCCATGTCTTCATAAGTCATATGATAGGTGTAAGTGCAAAACAGATCAATATTTAAGTTTTTACAGTAAGTTCTCCTCCCTGCTCAGTAGGGGGTGAAATGCATGAAGAATGTAAATCACCAAAAACACAAGTAGAATGTGAAAGTGTAGATCGACTGAGCAGGGAGGACAATTTATAGTAAATAAATATTGATCTGTTTCTCACACACACCTATCATATCACTTCTGCAGACATGGATTTAACCACTGGAGTCTTATGGATTACTTCAATACTAACTTATGTAATTTTTAGAGCTTAAAATTTTTTTTGGCACCCATTCACTTGCATTGCATGGACCAAGACTCTTAATTTGAGTTCAGCAGATGAATGAATGTCATACACATCTGGGTTGGCATAAGGGTGAGTATTGTAATTTTGGGGTGAACTATTCCTTTAAGCGATCCATCTTAAGTGCTGCAATACAAAGTTGCAATTGTTTTAGTAAAGTGCGTGCAAAGATAGAGATTTTTTTTAGTGTAGGGTTATCAGCTTTAGTAGCATGTCTATAGTTTAACTACAAAATTTAGCAAACAGTTTCTAAGAAGCTTCCCCAACACTGGTGTCAAAACTAAAGCTCAGTAGCAAAATCACCAAACAATTAGCAATCACAAAAGTAGGGAAATGAGTAAACATTTGTGGCAGCCAGAGATCTGATAGCACAGACCCTGGGAACGCGAGCTAAGAGTGGTTAATCAAGCACAGCATCAGGCGTTCTGGGGACAGCTCGGCCGACTGAAATGCTGACCCGGACTGAGGCCTGAGGTGGAGAGACGAGGCGGAGAAGCTGGAGAAAAGGCGAGAGATCTCAGACATCTGAGGATAACTGAAAAGACAGAAGCACAACATGGCACTATGGGCGCTACACACATCAACAGGCCTCTGCCACATTCACAAATGGGGCCAGACATTTGCTGGAGAGGGAGCTACAGGCATTACAGAGTGACTTGAGTCACAAAACGGTCCTGAATCGTTCTGAAATGGGTTTTTATTGATGTCCAGGTGTTTTGAGTGGTTATACGTGTTGGCTTGGACTGTAAAACTACACTATTAAAAACATTTCCCCCAATGAAACTCTTATTATGTTCTTGGACAAATCATGAATGTGTCCCTTTAAAAAGACTTTTTTTTTTTTTTTTTTTTAATGATCCCATATTTAATCCAATCTTAAGCCAAGACTTCAAAGGAACCCAAGTGAAGATCAATCCCAAGAAGTGTCATTTTGGCATTTTGTGCATGTTAAGTCAAAGTAAGCTTTAATTCATTTCTAAAAAAAGAAAAAATAAGTCCACATTAGCATGCACTTTAATTACATATGAAAAAAAGGACAGTGCCATATGGCCAATGAGATGCATTACCACATGAAATAATGTACTGGCTCGCATGAATATCTGGAAAAATACTAGTATTAGTTGCTACGCTAGCCTGCCAGAGCAATCAAAGCAGCCAAATACTAGAAACAAGTCCAGCTCAACAGTTAGTTAAAGGAATAATTCCCCAAAAATGAACATTGTGTCATAATTTACTCACCCATATGTTGTTCCAAACCTATATGACTGTCTTTCTTATGTGGAGCACAATAGGCAACTATATAATGAACATATATCAGCCTGTTTTTAATAGTGCCTTTCTTTAAAGCTTAAAAAGCACCCAAAAGTATCATAAAAGAAGTTCATGCAACTGATGTGTCATATTCCGAGTCTTCTGAAAGCATAAGATACGTTCTGGGGAGAAATAAGCTGAAATTTTTTTTAATCTTAACGTCAGTTGAACATTCATCTGATTAGCTTGTTCGTAGCGGCTCACATGTTCACAAGTAGAACTGCGTTCACACTGCCAGCGACACGCTGCGACAAAACAACCTTATCTCATTCATTTTCAATGAGAGCTGGCGGCTTCCGGCATCCGGCGACCGGATGTGGGCGTGTCCAGCGACGCGACAAAGTTGAGAAATGTTTATCTTTATGCAAATGAAGAGGGACTTTCAGGAGCGACAGCCAATATGGGAGAAGATGGTAGAGCTCTAATCCTAATATTTTAATGATCATATTAATTGTAAAGAAACAGTGCTGTTTAGACTCTCCATACACACCACTAGCGACCCAAACCGCCAGACACTAGCGACATGCAGCGACAAAGTAGCTGGCAGTGTGAACGCAGCTTAGTGGTGGGCAAGATGCCGATGACACAAACTCATAGAAATTTGACAATCCCAGGAGATCAGCAGTTACAGATACTCAAACCAGCCCATCTGGCACCAACAATCATGCCACAATTGAAATCACAGAGATTCGATTTTTTTTTCCCCATTCTGATGGATGAAGTGAACATTAACCTCCTGACCCATATCTGCATGTGCACTGCTGCCATATGATTGGCTGAATAAGTAGATGTGCAGGTGTACCTAATAAAGTGGACTTGCTGTTCAGTGGGGGGCTCTGTGTGGGGGGCCATGACATCTGTTGCGGGGCTCCCTGTTCTTCTATTCTAATCTTTTCTATTTGCAAAAGAGATGTTTAGGAGTCTAACATTTATATTTCCTATAGACACACTAAAGCTGAAGATATAAATAACCAACTTAAGACTAATTATTTTGTGAAGCATCTTATGTGATCAAGTTATACGTTGGAACCGAACATGGGTTCAAACCAAGCAATGAAAGCAAGTGTGAAAACAGCCTAATTAAGGATCCATACAGTAAAAACTAGTTTCTAATGATTAAGTTGAAGGGATTTTAAAATTTGCAGTTATACCTCTGGTTACAGAAAGTCTGTGGTAAACAATGGAGCAGATTTGCTCAGATGTAGTCATCACACTAGTGCTCAGGTAAGAATTAAACTCACTTGTCCAAGCAGGCAACGCTCAAACACTTCTGTTCGACGGGGGGCGGTGTCGGCGCGGTGACGTGCTCGCTCTCCTGAAGAATTGAGTTAATGAAGGTTATCGGGGAAAGGGGCGTGTCTGCAGGTATGCTTGACAACGCCCCGACTTCCACTTCAACAGGACACACCTCCTCCACGTCAGGGCTGTGGGCGGGGCTAGACGGCTCCTCCTTAATGTGAACCAATGGGATTGTTCTGTGATGTAAAAAAACAAAATCATCTAAACATCTTCAAAAAACATAATCATTTTCATGAAGCTTATACATTTTCTTTTTTAATTGTAAATGTTAAAAGAGGCCATATAAAAGGAAAACATATTTATCTGAAATAAGAGTTTGATTTACTATGCAGGCAGGCTCTAATGAGGTTAGTGTATCATAAAGAGCATTTACATAAAGTACTTAAAGATACAGTAGCAATCAGGGCCAGTTTAATTCTATGCATTAGTCAGAGATTTGAAAATTTAAATTTTGTCATTTTGTTTTTGGTGCAAGAAATCGTGACTCCCATTACAAGTGGACATTAGTGAAATAATGTAAATGCATCAAAATATACCTATCCTCAATCCACTCCTCAGTGGCCACGGGGTTGGACTGTGCCAGTTCGGTGATGTCAGAGATAATCGGTCCAGTCTTGACAGGCGACTCAGAGTTGAAGACACTCGTTCCAGTGAAAGGTGTGCTGGAGGGCTACCAAAGCAAAAACACATCAACTTTAGCAACACCCCATGTACAGACACAAATATGCACAAAATGTAGGATTCATTGGGAAATTCAGTTGACAGTTTGAGGGGGCAGTACTCACAGAGATAGCTGGGGACGACTCCAGTGAGTACTGCCGTGAGTATTTGGGCATGGAGTGTGTGGAACTGCTGTCATTCAACATCAGGGGACTGTGAAAATAAACAAACAATATCAAACAAAAATGCAACACAAATATCAAACAAAAATGCAAACCAGACCAAACAAAAATACAAACCCAAACAAAACCAAAAATAGAAGGCAAGATCAAAGGGGCAAGAGATAAACCAGACAAAGTTGGCAGGTTGTCACCTTTTGCACTCAAAGCAACAGTTGAATAGTGAGATAGTGACAGAAATTGATAAATTTAGATCAGTTTGAATTCGTTTAAAGTTGACTTGCATCTTTCGTTTCACTCCGAGGACTCTGTTGGACCGTGCCAGTGTGATCAGGAACTGAATTAGCTGTGGAAACAGATGTTTTATTCACATTTTCAAGCATTAAGCTGACAGTTTTCTTTTGCTATTTTATAGGAAATATCTTCATAATATCAAAACTGACCCCATTAACTTAATACACATTCCTGGTTGATATTATACTTGATATATATATATATATATATATATAGAAAATGTCTATGTAATGTTTCATCAAAACATTATAACTTGCTCCATATTTGAAACGTCTTTCCATTTTTGCCTGACATTGAGTTCTCCGATTTTTCAAGACCTCCCTTCCAACAAACGGTCATATAGATACCACATTTTTGTTGCATATCTTATCTCACTTAAAAATGCATAACATTATGGAAGTTAAATGGTATGGGAAAGTCATTTTATGTTGATTTGAAATGGTAAATGGTCTGCACTTATATAGCGCCTTTTTAACCTTAGCGGTATTCAAAGTGCTTTACACTGACTCATTCACACATTCATACACTCATTCACACACTAATAATGGCAGAGCTGCCATGCAAGGTGCTAGCCAGCCATTGGGAGCAACTTGTGGTTCAGTGTCTTGCCCAAGGACACTTCGGCACGTGGAGTCATGCGGGCCGGGAATCGAACCACCAACCCAGCGATTATTGGCCAACTCGCTCTACCACCTGAGCCACTGCCGCCCTGAACTGCCCTTAAACTGATAAGGCTGCCTTTAACACAAAGTCCTTAACTGCAAAGGAAAAGGAGTCAAGTCCTTTATAACAAACAAAGTCAAAGCTGCCTTTTTGAACGATAAAGGAAGGAGATTTGACCTTATTGACGACTTTCTGCTGTTGGGCGTGTTTCTGTCTCATTGTGGCCACTTCCCTCCAGAGAGCTTCATTTTCACTGCGAGAGACAGACAGAGAAAGAAAAGATACCATTTAAAACTTCATGCGATGCTTTCTTTTGGTTGTGTCACTTTAAGGACTGAAATCCTGTAATCGTCTATATGCTTGGGAATTTTAAAACCAAACTAAATAAGATTTATTCCACCCATAAACCTCTGTTGTATTTCTCAAACTTGTACTGTAAATAATGACTACAAAATGGAAAATCATGGCTCTAAAATCTGATTGAACAAACCAGTATATTCATGTTGTAAATGTAGATTAAATATTAAATTGTATTTATAAATGTATACAGTAAATATAGAAAATACATAATTTATGTAAAAAATTAATTATAACTGTATAAATTTATACTGTAAACATTCTTGAATATTAAATTCAGTCACTTATTTGCAAATAATAAAAATAAAATATCTCTATATATATATAAATAAATTACAACTATAAATATATAAATACATACAATAAATATACAATGTAATATATTTAATAAAAATAAATTTAAAGGTATAAATATACTGCAAATGTAAACAAAAAATAAATACATTTTATTAAATAAGTTACACATTATTATAATATATTGAAATTTTTGTCATATTTGTGAAGCCATTTAATAAAAAGCAGTAAGCCACTTAGTGTGCATTACAATGACTTGCTAAGAACAACATGAAATTCGACTTGTTTGGATTGCAATAGCTGGCACAGGTGTGCCATTGAGCCTTGTGAAGTGCTGATTGTGCCCGACTGCCTCTCAGTGATGGTCACACAGATGAAACCACACTCTCATCGGAGCTTCAAACACTCAAGGAGGTTATGAGATGACTCGATGGCACTGTAACCCAGCAGTTTGTCTGTAAAACAGCAGCGTGCAGGAAGAGTCTCTTTAAGAGTTCCCTCCTCCGGCCGTGTGACCTTCCCCCCCGGCTCTCACCCCTCAACAGATGGGGTGGGGGTTTATTGGGGCAGGTGTGGATTCCTGTGAGCAGGGGGATCAGACCTCTCCCAAATGTCTATGAGACACACAAACTGGTCTCGAAGTGCTTCAACCCTTTACATCCTAAGATACTAAAATGGTTAAATACAACATGAAATCAAATTCGATCCTATTTAATTTCTAAATATATGTGCCTGATTTTATTGTGCACAATTAATTAGTGCATGTTCTTCTAAAGGCATAACGTCTTTCATCAAAATGTAACAATGTTCTCTGCCTAAGTGGGTGGGGGAAAATAATATTAAACAGTAACATCAAAGCCTATCAGGACGAATTCAGGTCCTGTCTTCAAACAAGTTTCTTTCTGAAAATGCCATTTCATGTTCTCTTAAATCATATTCTAAAGTTTTGCCGAGTTGCACTGCAAGCTTGACATTTATAACTAATAATGTTCTAATATTCAACAATCAATCTAACAAAAGTAATTAGCAAGTCTTTGTAAGGACTGTGTTTTTATACAGTTCTGTAAAGACTAATCTTTGCACCAGTTCTTCTTAATTCAAGACAATGAAAGGGCGTGGTTTATATGATGACATCATCAGCAATACTTAGCCTGTGTGTCTAGCAGCTGACCTTTGACAAACTCAAGAGCCCCGTCCAGCTGTGACAGCGAGTGTGTGTGTGTTTTGGCAATGGATAAAATGCCTCCAAACAAGCTCAGAGCAGCTGCGAGACCGTCTGTTTTGACCGATGACTAACTGGGTTAAAAGGTGCAGCATTAACAAGCCATCGCTGATTCGCAGACACACAAAGACTAGAGATTAGCATGCATTCACCTCTTAACCATTACACTTACAACCTATGTAACAAAAGAAATGAACTAAACAAAAAACTAAAACACAACCAATGGGACGTAAAGCCAATGGTTACATCAAACATACATTAGATTTAGTCAAATGTGGAGAAACATCCCATAGAATTACACTGAGTCAATAGAGACCTGGAGGTGAGATCATTTGAAATAGACCAGTGAGCAACCACTGAACATCCACACAGAATACCCTAGCAACGCACTAAAGACACTCAAAACACCTTAGCAATAGAATGGACCGAAGTCTCGGCGGGGCCGGCCGAATGGGCCGACGTCTTGGCGGGGCCGACCGAATGGGCTGACGTCTCGGCGGGGCCGACCGTCTCCACCGGAATGGGCCGACGTCTCGGCGGGGCCGGCCGAATGGGCCGACGTCTCGGCGGGCTCAACCGCATGGACTGACGTCTGGGTGGGCCGGCCGACCGAATGGGCCGACGTCTCCGCGGGGCCGACCGTCTCCACCAGAATGGGTCGACGCGGGGCCAACTAAACGTCTCCGCCGGGCCGACTAATCGACCGACGTCTCCGCCGGGCCGACTAATCGACCGATAATTGGCCCTTTTGCAATATCGGCATCGGCCAAAAACACTTTTTGCTTGGCTGATTAACAGAAGTGTTAACTCTGCCATGTGTCAGTTCCAAATTCTATCAATAGATTTGTCAGTGGATTCTACACGTTCTCTTTTCAAGGTTTTTTCTTTTCAAGTTTATGCAAATTTGAATAAATATTGTGTTTGACAGAAATAAATGCTAAATCATCAGTTAAACAAAGATGTTTGGCATGCAGCTCTGGGGACATGAGAAAATGACACTAGCACAGTTATTTTAGGCCCACAGCAGTGTGAAACATTATAAACAATCTTTATTCTTTTTAACATGCAACATTAAAATAGCAATCGATTTAAATTAAACCTTTGAGTTGCATGGGGGACTTAAAAGGCACTGAATTGTAGGAATGACCTCGAATGTTCTGGTTGGACTGGGAGGGAGATTTTGTGTTGTGAATGGTGGAGTATGTCTACATTGAAAAGAGCAAGAAAACTTCTGCTTTCCATCATATTGTCTGCTTAAAAAGCTACAAGAGTGTTGTGTAGCTTTAGTTCACGTTTGCCATACAATTCTCAAGAAAATAACACAGATGACTTCCACTTCCTCTTCAATTATTTTTCATTATTTTCTTGCTCAGTGTTTCAGATTACTGAGTTTTGGTCCCAATTGACCCAATCTAAAAAAGTATTAATTCAGGGTGTGTGACTCACTGTTTGAGGCTGCCGATTTTGGAATCCATGGACTCCTGCTTGCCCTTCATGAGCTGCACATCTGTGATCATTTTAGACACGTCGTCCGAGTTGAACTTCAGGTCTTCGTGTTTAATATTAGACACCTGCGGATGGACACAATGAAAACTTCAAAGACTTTGAGATGAACAGAATAGTGTGTGTGTAATTGGACAGGTGAGTGAAGTCTGACGTGACCCGTTGTTGAACCGTCAAGATGTGGAAAGCATGTGCTAATGGTTTGCTTTCTGTCCAAGCTGGACAGTTGGACAAAGGCGCCGCAGAGGAAAGACTATAAATCTGAGGGGTGGAAAGTGGCGGTGTTTGAGCATCAGCGCAACGCCAGATTATGTGCCCCACGACCTCATCTTCTAATCCGATGACTCCAGCTGGCTCATGCTCAAACCTCAGATTATCTCAAGCTGATACTGAGCCAATAGGAAAGAGGGACGCCGGGAACCAAAGAGGGCCATGGAAACTCCGCAGAGCAAAGGCAGATCGTAGAAGCACACATAGAAAATCATCTGAAAAAGGGTTTACTCGATTTGGTTATTTATCACCCACACTGAATGTGCGCATGTACAACTTTCCAATGGAAATGACGGAACTGCAGATTTCGCTCCAAAAAGAAGTGGTACTCGCTACCGCATGATATCAGAGAGGCATCTATTCGATATATATCTATATTTAAATCAAATATTAAAAGTTATGATTTCAGAAAAGCTTTTACATGATCGTTTTATTTTTGCATTGCATTTTATAGTTAATATTCTTTTGATCTCCATATTTACACAAAAATATGTTTTTGTTATTTTATGTGATTTCGTTTTTCCTATGTAAAGCACCTTGAAAAGTTACCTTAATAGACGCTATATAACTTTATTATTTAAAAAAAATAAAAAATTTGAATGACAGTTATTTACAATGATCTATTTGTTTATTAAACTAATTTTATCATGTTTTAAGCTACAAATAAGAGTGTACTGGAAGATCTTTCCCAAAAGTCTATTTAAACATTTAAATATATTTAAATATATTTTTATATATACAGTATATATATATATATATATATATATATATATATATATATACACATATATATACATACACACACACAGTGAATATACGATCAGTATATATGCAGTCTGTGTATATACACTGTACAAACCATAGACTGTAAAAAAAGATGGCCGACGCCCCTTCGCTCTTTTCCATTGGTGAGAATTGAAGCCGCCAGTGTCCCGATATGGTGCTGACATCTTGGGACTTGAGTCTGCGCAGTTGCGATTTCGGGAACAGACCTGCGCAGTAGTGAGCAGGAAGTAAAGCCGCAAAATCAAGGCCCCGCCCTCACTCTCGCTGAATCAATCGCAAGGACACGCCCCTGCACTTTTGATTATGACGGTGTGAAATAATTAATTATAGAAATTTAGATATTAAATATAAAGCTCCAATCTCCTCAGTCCTCCGAAGATCCCGAAAAAAAGTCAGTTGGTGCTTCAGTGACTACTTCGCTCAGAGAACCTGTCAATCACAGCTGTCAATCATGATGTCACAGCACCGTTTTTATAGCATCAAATAACTAAAAACAAACTTATTTTGAAAACAAACACTTGAAATGACATCAACGTGATAGAAACGACAGTAAATGACAGAAACTATCTTTGGAAAAAAGATATGTGAAGTGTAATTTAATTGTTTAGTTGGTCTCACGTCCCGTTGAATAACATGGGGAGGCGGGGTTTATGACCTATATAAGGACCAGTCACCGGGGGGCGATTGAGACGTTTTGGCTTCACTTTTGAGAGCTTGTGCGGCACACTTGGTATAAACATATATATATATGTATATATATATATATATATATATATATATATATATATATATATATATATATATACACACACACAGTATATTTTGTATTTATAAAAATAGTTAGTGTATACAAATATCAAGCATGACTAACATTATTCAAAACAATATTTCCCAAGTCACTTTTAATATAAGGTTGATCAAAGCCCAAAAATTACTAATATTTCCAACAAGAAAGAAAACTACATCAACAGAAAGTTCATTCTGTTCTGTTTGTCATTTACACTCCTAAACCCTTACTGAGATCTGCTAAACATATTTTACAACATTTAATGCTGGAAAGCCATTTCCAGTGCCCAGTATGAAAGGAGGGATCATTTATAATGCCACGTTATTACGATTTACACTGTGTAAGAACATAATTCTATAATTGTCAGCGGTCAACGCACCAGTTATGCAAGCGCAATTGCGCGCTCATGCGAGAAGTCGGAAGCGTACGCTTTGCATACAACAGAGGAACAAACGCCACACGACTGCCGGAAGCTACTATTTAAAGTTAAAAACGCTTTAATTATCGATTTGTTTCTTACACCAACCTATCGATTTGCTTCAGAAGACATTAATTGATCAACTAAAGCAGTGTGGGTTACTTTTATGCTGCTTAAATAAACCTTTTGGACTGTCAAAAAGTGAGCAGCCTGATGGCACCCATTTACTTACATTATAAGGACCTACTCTGCTTCAACATTTTTCTAATGTGTGTTCTGCTGAAGAAAGACAGTCTTACACATCTTGGATGGCATCAGGGTGAGTGAATAATGATGGAATTTTCTTTTTTGGGTGAACTATCCCTTTATGGTTCTGACTATCACAAACACCCAACTGATACATTCAGATGTTTCAAATAGACAGATGATATGTGACTGTTTTCCACTTACTGTTGTGACCTTCCTCTTAATATTCTCTAGCAGGTGCTCCTGACCGCGGATGAAATACGGATGCTGGAATTCCGTGTCGTCTTGCTCCGGTTTTACCAGTCCACCTTGCTCGATATGGACAACTTTACGGAAACCATCTATGAGAGGGATATATAGTTATATTTTATGTTTGTACATAAGTACAGTGTTAATAGATTTCATAATGTTAAATAGATTTGCATAATGTAAGTTTTATGTATACAGACAATACAACAGCTAATACATAAAGATAACATTTGCTTCCAAGGTTTTAGGCTATTGGACAAAACAATATCCAAACTGCTGAAAATGTTGATTTCTTTGTTGAATATAAACAATGTATTATAAAAATGATCAAGAATGTACAACATACACCAGATTTATCTTCATGACATCATCTGGCACGGTCATTCAATAATTAAATTAGCACTTGTGTGACCTTCGGGACATTTTAGTCTTTTTCATTTTCATTTTCGTGTTAATGCCAATGGCATACATTTTGTCAAAGGTCTGTATTTTGGGGGAATTTTGATATTTCAACCTCAGTTCCTATAATACACTGTGTACACAAAATAAATACACTCAGGACAAAACAATTCCCCATTGAAACCCATTAAAACTGCAATATCTGATCCTAGTGCCATTAAAGAATAACATCATGAATTCTATGTTATTATGCTTTCATTCTGGAGCCCTGGCTTCAAAATTTACATTTATAATATTTTTTACCAGATGGCAAAACTTTTGTCATATTTAGCCTATGGAGCAAATACATGCTTTTTTCCTATTTTCAGGTTTGCTGTATAATAGACCACTGCAAGTGTGGGTGTGTTGGTATGGATGTCAGTGTGCTTTGTATTGAGAAATGTGTGCATGTGTGTGTGTGTGTGTGTGTGTGTGTGTGTGTGTAAAAACAACAGTGGCATTATGTAAACAAACTGGCATTTAACAATTAAAATCCTGAAAATGAATTCACATTTGGTCATTATGATCAGGACTGATGTTGATAAAAACAACAAACTCATAGAAAGTGGAAAATAATATTAATATATAATATTATTATGGCAGTTCTTTAACGCTGGCATTTTTGACCTTTGACAAAAGGTCAAAATGCAGATGATTAAACGGAAACTAATTTGGTTCTTCAACTTACACATATTGAGCTGTCGAACAAAACTGGTCATGTTATTGTGCTTGAAGTATTTCGGAAGAACCTCTTTGGAAAACTTGCCCTGGTCGAACACATGGAAGCTGTTGCCATTCTAAAACAAAATACAAAATAAACTCACTGCAGGAAGAGTTTGGCAAGCAAACACACCCAAAAACACTTGTATTATGCTTAATAGAGATTAATAGCTTTGCATAACCAGACTATTTATACAATTACTACATTTATAATCATTTTATAGGAAAATTGGAATCCTGTTGTAAACACACCCTTTTTTAAGAATTAAATGTATCATTAATATGTAGGCAAGTATCTACACATTAGTCTTCTGCAAAGTCATGATGAGGCTCTCAATACAGATCTACTCTGATCCAGATTTAGGGCCGTTCACTTTTATTTAGGGACACATCAGTTTAGGCCTCAACTGCCACAGTACAAAATAATCTATGATCTAATGATGCTTCACACTCTCTCACACACACACACACACACACACACACACACACACACACAATCAATCAAACCACGTTAAACCCAAACCCAGACTCTGAACTCACAGGACTCCAGCAGATTAACGGATCCGTGTCCGGATCTTCCACCAGCGTCCAGAGTTTAGTGAGAAACGCAGGTACATTATTACCAGTGACAATCACTCCTCCTGGACCGACACTGTGATACTCCATTACAGACGATTTATCGACTATACTCGATGATAAACAAACTCTCTGTAACGAGGATCTGAATGACACTCTGTACAAACACGGATTATTCCGTTAGAAAACACGACTATGATTTCGTTTATCTCCTCTGACGATCCGGGTGCAGTTTAAATAGCGATATTTTAAATAAAACTAATGTGAATGAGTGTTTTTGACGATGTCGATCGAGTGGAAATTTCCATTAAAATCAAACATCGCGACGAAGTGCGTAGAAAACAAGCAGCGTAGTGGGGCGCCGCGCTCTGATGACGTCACTGCGACGGAGCTCTCAAAATAATTAATATACATTAAAACGGCTTTTAACGCCAAACACATCACGTGCAATCAAACCTTTTGGCTTTTAAGTGTGTTTGAATATATTCAAAATAATGTAGGGCTATCTGTTTTTAACTTTTCACCCAGTTTGAAGACTGGTTGTTTTTGGTAGCGGTGACTGTTATAGCCTACTTAAAATAATAAACAACTGAAAATTTTACCCATCTTTTTATTTATTAAATACACTACTGGTTGTTGAAAGTGTATTGTGCTGTAGAAAATATTTAAGTACATTTTTTATAATGTTTTTATTGTGTGAAAATAATTGTAAAAGTTAATTATTTGTACTCATTTTGATTTTCAATATTTTGCACATTAAAAACAGTTTAATTGTAAAATTGCGTTGTCCATAATTGCGGTAAAATATTAAATATAAGCTATTTCTTTCTACTTTGTTTCTCAATACACTGCATAAAACTTAATAAAAAATAAAATAAAAACTTTATTCTATAAACCTGTATGAACCATTAATAGCTACAAATACAAACCATTTAAATTAAATGCTTTCGCTTGTTATTTATATAAGACAACCAAAGACTGCTTTACATATCTTATTAGTATATGGTTATTTGTTGATACAACAAATAAAAAGCATTAAAACGTATATTTTAATTACATAAAGATGAGAAAGAAACTGTGGAAGTAGTTAATTATTTTTTTTATTTTTAAAACATTTACTAGACCGTATATTGTGCCACACAGGCTGATAAATGACCAAAATAACCAGCAATATTAAGCAAGAAGAAACAATGTCAGTGAAAACAGTGGCTCCTGATCGAGATGAACTCTGGGATACACTTAGCCTGAAAGACCGCTCCGAAGTGGAAGTAGTGTGGATTTAGTGTGCAGTAATTGCACTGAGATTTGGCTTGTTTTAGACATGGGACAATCTTGAACACTTACTTCCTGTCGCATGCACACGCACTCAAGGTGCCTTACCGCCACCTACTGAGCTGGAGTGTGGAGCGTCACAAGAATTCATTTTTTTCCTGCTTTTTCAAAAAAGCATATAAAGGCAGCATAAAAGTAATGTCTTCTGAAGCGGTCCAATCAGTTTTGGGTGAGATATTGTTGAAAGATATCTCTACAATAAATTAGATATTACAAGATTATATATTTTTGGTGCTTTTATATTTTCTAAGGTGAAGGAAAAATTATCTGCAAACATCTTTTTCTATCAACCATCTCCAGAAGGCACCCTCAGCTAGGGACGGCAGATCGATCTTAAAGTATCGATACTTCCATTACTGGTGTTGTATAAAAAATATCGATCCTCACACAAAAATATTGAGTCTAACATTTCTTTTAACAAGGGATATTATCATTTGGTTACCATGAACAATAATCATAAGCTTGAAAGTGAAATAAAACGCATTAGGCATTATTAGCAAATAATTGTGCAGGATGGGAACTATTTCTTCTTCTGCTCATCTTAACATGCACGCTGAAAGACACAAGCAGACAAGTGCTTGTGACATCACAATGCTCATTCAAACAAGAGGGATCAGTGCCTTGTAGAGGTAATGATCGAAAATCAGAGAAACAGCGTCTGGAGTAAATTCATGCTAAAATAACAACATATCTAAAGGTGACAATTCTTATAATGTCACCTTTAGATATGCCATATTCTTAATAATAACTATGTAGTAGTAGTAGTAATCTTTATTGTCCCTTTGTAGGTCAATTTGTCCAGAATCACATGACATTTACCAACAATCACAAGACATAAATACATAGTAAGTAACATCGAACTAACATATGACATTAAACACATATCTACACATCTATATGTGTGTCAGAATTCACTGTTGTCTGGCCTGCGTTTCTCCCCTGTCATCTGTTCCCGGACTACACGTCCCATAATCCCCTGCTCTCATCACTACTAGCTGTCCCTCATTGTTCCTCACCTGTGTTTAATGTTCTCATTAGTATTTGTGTATTTAATGCCCTGATTTCTGTTCAGTATTGTCAGTTGTTGAATGTAGTTATATGTATTGACCTCCTGTTCACTGACCCAGTCCTGAAAACATTATAAGTACTGATCTATCCACATCAAAGAACTTAAGCTTCCTAAGTAAATATAAACCCGTTTGTGCTTTTGAGACAAACAATGTTGTGTTTTCCACCCATTGTAACTTATTTTCTATTAATGCACCAAGATACTTGTATGAACTGACCATCTCAACCTCTTTACAATAAATAATTAATTTTGTAGGAGCATCAATATTTCTGTGAAGAAACATTCATTTGTTAAAAGGAAATTAAAAATAATTAAAACCAATTTCACTCCATTTCAAAAGACTTAGAACCACTGTATCGTCAGCATATTTAATAATATGCCTACCTAAATTTTGACTTATGCACTTATCAGTGTATATAGAATGAATAACAATGGTGAAAGAATACAACCTTGAGGGGAACCCACTGAGGAGTAAACCTCCCGGGAATATTCCCCATTAACTTGTACTCTTTGAGATGGCTCTTTTGGTCAAAAAATCTAAAATCTAAGTGTGTGGTAATTGTGTGGTAACAATGGTTTAACTAAATGCCATGGTTAAACTATAGTTTCTGCAGTGAAACCATAGTTAATTTTTTTAAGGTTAAACCAAAACAGAAGTCTAATAATTTTCTGTTTAGGCAATAGATCGCAAAAATAAATAAAATAAATACAAATAAAATAAAAAAAAGTATAGAAGTATAGGGCGTCGCGCTCTGAAAGGGATCTTTAAAATATTCTTACAAATTAAAACGTATTTAAACACCAATCACATTAAACAAAAGCAAAAATGTTTAATGCATTTTAAAATAACCAGTTTGGAAGATTTAGAGGTGGACGCGTTCACCAGAGCTGTAACTTCTATGCACTGAAAATAAAACGCATATAAATCGAAAATAATTTAATTCGAGAAAATGTTAATTTCGATGACATGACAAATAGTGCAATTTAAAATAATTAAAGATAAAAAATAAATAAGTTCAACTAATTCGAAGGCACCGAGGTATGACCCCTGACCTCTGACGCGATTCAAACGCACGTGGTCGCTGCTTCAACATGCGTCCGGCGCAGAACGGCACGATGAGTACATTAAAGAACAAAAAGAGAAATATCGAGGAAAAAGAAGACGAACAGGTATGAATATAAATGTAGCTTCATGTCGGAGCGATTCAGAGAGTTGATGACAAAAAGAAAAAACAAAAATGTTATAAGATGGTAACACGTTTGTTTATGTAGGGTTGGGTTGATTTGCAGGCTTCTGACTTGATAAAATGTGTGTTTATAACTGTAATTAGATAAAATCACGTTTTATTACGGATTTGTTAAGTGTTAATAGAGACACGTGTCTTTACAAAGCCCAGTATGCGCTTGTCTAGTTTGTTTACATTGTATATTGTCTACTGTGTGTATTGTGTAGACTGTCCTACGTGTATAGCCTATTTGTAGATTTTTTTATTTTTTTTAATCTATCTACTTTTTACATGTGCAAGTATGCATGACGGAGTGCAATGTTTATTCAGTACAATACAACATACACTAAAGCCTTCAAGGTACAATATACACTATGTAATACAGTACAATATGCAATACAATGATCAATATATAAATCAATGTGCAATATATAATATAGTACATGAGAGTTCAGTGTGGTAGTTATAGTATTCCTAAAAGATTATGCAATGACAGTAAACCTCCTTTAACATCACTGTCAGTAGATGATTAATATGTTTGCTGATGCTCTCAAACTCTTTCTAATGTCATTGTCACATTCCCTTCAGCTGCCCATCTTTGACAAGGACCAGAGTAAAGATGCTCATCTAGATGACAATGATGAAGACGAGGCTGATCTGTCTGACAGTGAGGAGAGCGTCTTCTCTGGACTTGAAGAATCAGGTAGTGACAGTGATGATGAGGAGGAGGAGGAAGAGGAGGAGGAGGAGGAAGAAGATGGTGCTGTAGGAAAGAGCACTGGTGTAGAAGAAAAGAAGAAAGTCAGTGGAGATGGAGATGTTCAACTGTGTGACAAGGATGTCAGTAAACCTCAGGTAATGTAAATGCCTCTTTATCTGGTGTTGACACTGCAAATGTTGTGCTTCTTATGTCCTATAATTTCAGCTTGTTGCTCTTGATTTGGATTGATCGTAATAAATCACATTTACAATTGATTTAATAATGACTCAGGGCTAGCAGTTGACCAATAAAGGCATTTCATTGGCAGTCAAGGCCACTACATACATGTTATCAAATAGGTTTTATATAAAATTGCTTATAGGGATAGGTCACTCAAAAGTGAAAAATTCATAGTAATATTTTCCTCAACTGTATGTTTTGATAAATTAGTTTAATTTAGTGCTGCAACAACTTCCTATTGAGAATTATTGATAGAGCTGCAATGGGTGCAAGCTCATCTTTCATGTTGTTTGTTGGCTTGTTATCACGGATAAACTCTCCCATTGCTATGTGCGTGGGTTTGTGAAAGCATTTCGGGACCGTAGTTTCATTCGGGCACAAATGGTCATGTGTTTTGAGACAGCTGGTCTGCAAACAGTCGTGTTTGTGCACTTGACTTTAGTGTATGCACTTAACTCGTGCCACTGCTCTGCCGTGATTTAAACTGAACTCAGAATCGATTCTGATTCTTTTGAGAATCGATTCAGAATCGTTTGAGTATGAATCACGATGCATCACTGAAACAATTGTTTTCCCCACGCCTAATCTTAAATATAAGTGTGTTTTGTATATGTGTATTTTGTATCACTTGGTTATACTTCTGTGAGTGCAGTAAAGACTAAAATATACTTATATTCAAGATCTATTCTCTAAAAGCAAGTCTAAATATCTGATACGCTGCTTCTCATGTGAATGCATCTTTTTTAAAAGGATTTTTAGATATTTTTAATATTATATTCAACATTCTCAGATAACACTGTTGTCTTCTGCAGTATAGCTGCTAAAGTAAATGTACATTGTTTTAATGGAGTTTTAGATATTTATATTGGAAAACAAGCCAAAACAAATACAAATCAAAAACGTATAATGGGGTGAAGACTTCCTCTCTCTCTCTCTCCTTTCTGTTCACTTTAATCCATCTTTACTCTCTCTTATTAATTTTCTTCATGATAAGAAATGCACAGTGACACATATATTATGATTCAATAAGTCATGAGTCATCATGTTATAATCTAGCTGCATTAAGTGCGGGCTCGAGGGATGAGCGTCCCGTGACAGAGTGTGTCTCAGCCAGGTGCAGTTTCAATCTGTCCCCCTTAGATCGGGACACTTTGCACAACTCATAGAAGAAGCGCTGACCGCACAGAGAAATGCCAGTTTCAGAGTTTGGAGTTATTGACATGGCCTCCTTCCTTATTATTTGAACTTTAATAAAGCTATAACGCGTTAAATATAAACAATGTAATGCCGGGGTGTTTCCTTTAAAGACGCTCGACACGCAAGTTTTGCTTAAGAAGAGTTGCAGCTCCGGCTCTACTTATAGCAATAGCAATAGCAACTTTATTTATATAGCACATTTAAAAAAACAACACAAGTTGACCAAAGTGCTTTACATTGTAACACATAACACAGAAGGTAAAATTGATCTAATCTTAAAAGTAAGCATCACATAGGCAGCAACACGTTTAATAAAAAATTATCACTGATTAAAAGCTATTGAAAACAGATGTGTTTTAAGTTGTCTTTTAAAATCCTGCACATTAGCGGCATCTCTAATATGTTCAGGCAAACTATTCCAAAGTTTAGGCGCTGCTACAGCAAAGGCACGATCACCTTTTTTATTTCGATGTGTCCTAGGTATTTTGAGTAGCTTCTGAGTCGCTGATCTCAAACTTCGTCCAGTCTGATATTCAGTTAAAAGATCTGACAGATAGGCCGGTGCGAGTCCATGCAGAGATTTGTACACCAGTAACAACAGTTTAAAATCAATCCTATAATAAACCGGAAGCCAGTGCAAGGAGATCAGGGTAGGAGTAATGTGTTCACGTTTTTTAATCCCCATTAAAAGTGTAGCAGCTGAATTTTGAACTTTTTGTAAACGAGAAATAGATGACTGACTAATTCCCGTATATAACGCATTACAATAATCAAGTCTGGATGTTATCAAAGCGTGGATCGCGGTTTCAATGCCTTTAAACGTCAAGCATGATTTCATCTTTGCTAGATTGCGTAAGTGAAAGAAACTTGACTTTACAACAGAATTGATCTGTTTGTCTAGTTTTAAAGAGCTGTCCATATTTACACCTAGATTTCGAATACATGTTTTAACATGAGGTGACAAAAGGCCAAAGTCTATTTCTGCTGTACCCTTGGCTCCACTAGAACTGCAGACAATAATCTCAGTCTTGGTTTCATTTAAATGTAAAAAATTCAAAGTCAACCATGTTTTAAGATCTTTAAGACAGGCCATAAGTGGTTCTAAACCATTTTCATGTGACAGTGGCAGATACACTTGTACGTCATCAGCGTAGCAGTGAAACTTAATGTTATGTTTCCTGAAAATATTTCCCAACGGAATCATATAGAGAGAAAATAAAATAGGAGCAAGAATGGAGCCTTGCGGCACACCACACATGATCGGTGCTGATCTAGAAGAACATGTCCCGATCTTCACTACCATACTTCTACCAGTCAGATAGGATTTAAACCACTCCAGGACCTTCCCCTGAACCCCCACATACTCCTCCAAATGTGAGATCATCACTGAGTGATCAATTGTATCAAAAGCCGCGGTTAAATCTAATAAAACTAACACAGCAGACTTTCCAACATCAGCAGTCATCAACAAATCATTAAAAACTTTTACAAGTGTTGTCTCAGTTGAGTGGTGTTTCTTGAAACCAGACTGGTAGACTTCACCGATCTTATGTTCTTCTACAAAGTTATTTAATTGATGAAAAACAATTTTTTCTAAAATTTTGGATATTCCACAACCAGAGTGCTTCTGTATATTTGCAATATAATTCCCTCATACTTTGCTTTGATCTACATCAGCTGAAGCTGTTTGGAAAGTTTAGAGTTCATCTGGACTGTGATCGGTTTAATTCTTCCTCTCCTCAATCAGGTGCAAACTGCTGTGTGCTCTCGTGCGTCATCATTACAGTTTAATGTGATCTCGTGTTACGTTAATTGAGATCAAATGACTATTCGACAATGACGACTTTTTTATTGTCGACGTTGTCGATAATGTTGACTAATCGTTTCACCCCCCAAATTATCAATAGGGAAAATCACATGACCCAAGTTGTTCAGCGCATGAGAGGACTTTATAAACACTTCAAAGAAGATATTAATAAGCCTACAGATTAATGTGGAGTGGTTTCTGCTTCAATGATTGTGCTGTTTGATGCACTTCAAGAGTTGTTTCTCTCAGCCCGTAATAGGGCTGGGCGATATGGCAAAAAATATCATCACAATATTCTTTTTCATGTCATTCAATATCGATATTTATCACGGTAGTGAAGCACATTTTTTTGAATTTCCAAAAAAAGAAGAGAAAACGAAATCCTAAATAGTCTTTACAAAACTGTGTTGGGGTCCCAGACACACGGCTGTGGGATCTGAGGGATCTTCTATGAAAATATTACAATATTTTAGAGTTTATCAATTGAGTGCAGTTGGAGATGAATGTTATAAGATGATGTGTTCATTTTGAACCATAATGAAGGTGAATGTGTGTGTGTATGTGTGTGTATATATATATATATATATATATATATATATATATATATATATATATACACTCACCTAAAGGATTATTAGGAACACCTGTTCAATTTCTCATTAATGCAATTATCTAATCAACCAATCACATGGCAGTTGCTTCAATGCATTTAGGGGTGTGGTCCTGGTCAAGACAATCTCCTGAACTCCAAACTGAATGTCAGAATGGGAAAGAAAGGTGATTTAAGCAATTTTGAGCGTGGCATGGTTGTTGGTGCCAGACGGGCCGGTCTGAGTATTTCACAATCTGCTCAGTTACTGGGATTTTCACACAAAACCATTTCTAGGGTTTACAAAGAATGGTGTGAAAAGGGAAAAACATCCAGTATCGCGGCAGTCCTGTGGGCGAAAATGCCTTGTTGATGCTAGAGGTCAGAGGAGAATGGGCCGACTGATTCAAGCTGATAGAAGAGCAACTTTGCCTGAAATAACCACTCGTTACAACCGAGGTATGCAGCAAAGCATTTGTGAAGCCACAACACGCACAACCTTGAGGCGGATGGGCTACAACAGCAGAAGACCCCACCGGGTACCACTCATCTCCACTACAAATAGGAAAAAGAGGCTACAATTTGCAAGAGCTCACCAAAATTGGACAGTTGAAGACTGGAAAAATGTTGCCTGGTCTGATGAGTCTCGATTTCTGTTGAGACATTCAGATGGTAGAGTCAGAATTTGGCGTAAACAGAATGAGAACATGGATCCATCATGCCTTGTTACCACTGTGCAGGCTGGTGGTGGTGGTGTAATGGTGTGGGGGATGTTTTCTTGGCACACTTTAGGCCCCTTAGTGCCAATTGGGCATCGTTTAAATGCCACGGCCTACCTGAGCATTGTTTCTGACCATGTCCATCCCTTTATGGCCACCATGTACCCATCCTCTGATGGCTACTTCCAGCAGGATAATGCACCATGTCACAAAGCTCGAATCATTTCAAATTGGTTTCTTGAACATGACAATGAGTTCACTGTACTAAAATGGCCCCCACAGTCACCAGATCTCAACCCAATAGAGCATCTTGGGATGTGGTGGAACGGGAGCTTCGTGCCCTGGATGTGCATCCCACAAATCTCCATCAACTGCAAGATGCTATCCTATCAATATGGGCCAACATTTCTAAAGAATGCTTTCAGCACCTTGTTGAATCAATGCCACGTAGAATTAAGGCAGTTCTGAAGGCGAAAGGGGGTCAAACACAGTATTAGTATGTGTTCCTAATAATCCTTTAGGTGAGTGTGTATGTATATATATATATATATATATTTTTTACATTCAAATTATTTTCATATTTCTTTACATACAGATATCCAAGTATGGGGGCATAGAAGCCCTTGTGGCCCTGGTGGGGAATGATACTTTATGGAGGTTCAGGGGTATCTCCAGAGAGAAACTTCTATTTTCATTAAAGTGAGAGACTAAACTACAAACTAGTAATTGTTTTGTCTTTCATGCTTGTCAGAGATGATGACATCTGAATAATTTCACAAAATTAAAACCAAAATCTATTTGTTTATTATTAAAGGCTTGGAACATGCTGATTAATAAAACTACATTTAGAAAGAAAAAACGTTTTGGTCTAAAGGCGCTCTGGAAACACGCACCTCATGTTTACTCACATGTGGGGGAAAGCGGAAGCTGGTGTGGACAGGACATCAGTGAAGCGTGTTTCAGTGCTAGAGAAAAATATTCAAGAATACAGCGCAGAAAGATCAGATATGATGTAACTGGTGCTGTTGTTTTGTCGCACTGCTCGCTAGAGACAAGAGGGCGTAACCATCGTCATGATGTCTTGCAGTCAAGATGGAATCAATCTGGGGTCCGGACCGTGGTGATCTGCGTAGCGGGGGCAATAACAACTTCATACAGTCTGAGGCTGTGTTTCCACTGACTTGGAAGAAATCCGCACAAAGCCTCTCCCAACGCTAGGGAACCTCTTGCCCCACACTGCTGTCAATTTTACAATCCACCTCGCGAGCTGGATGCTAGGCTTCCATAGGAAGGAATCGAAAACGCTCGCTCACATTCGCTCAGCACGCGCCAGTGGAAACGTACGATAAGAAAGCCAAACTGCTAGTGTTTTTAGCAACACGCATGTCTATATGTAGAATGCAGTTTTTTTATCGTGATAAATATTGATATCGTTTTATCGCCCGTAACTTTCATTTTACTGCTATTTTCTATTGGCAATTTTCCACTGCATGTTACTGTTCAACTCACCTCGACTCTACTCGCTTTACTTTTCTGAGCTTGCTTTTCCACTGCCGTTTAGTGCCGCCTCAACGTGGGTGGGATTATAGGCTGATCCTCATAGTTGCACCTCCTCTACTGCCGTGACATCATCTTAAACACGACCCAAATGGACCAAAACAATAACACAACTGACCTACCAACAGTGTAGGGAAACGGTAAAAAACTTAAGTGACTACAGAACCATCAAGGAAAAGTGGAATTGGTTCGACCAAATGGACACCATCTAAACCGGTGAGAAATGGGAGGAAGAGCGCCCTGGACTGGCGTTGAGCCACAATGGAGGATGGTACATTTTGTTATGTTAACTCGATACTCTGCTAACTATGTTAACTGTTACACTTGTGTAAAATCACCATCAACAACTGCTTTATGCAGCACAATGAGCTAGTAGCTAACAGCTAGCGCTCGAGTTATTGTTTTGGTCAGTTTGTGTTGTGTTTAGATGATGTCACGGATATAGAGGTGGCGCAACTATGACGATCAGCCTATAATCCCACCCACGTTGAGGCAGCACTAAACTGCAGTGGAAAAGCAAGCTCAGAAAAGTAAAGAGAGTAGAGTCGAACCGTAACGTGCAGTGGAAAAATGCCATTAGTGAGTGTATGAAGTCAGTTCCCCTCAAGTTCACACAGGTGTCCAAGCAGTAGCCACAGGTGAAGTTCAGCACATTAACTATAACATCTGACAACCACAAAAGTGTCACAATACTTTGTCTTTATAATGTGAAACCTAAGAGATTTCTTTTTGTGAAATGACTTGTGTTTGTGCTGCATTTATGTAACATAAGTGCTACTTGCTTTGGTATTTTGTTTGATAAGCTAATGCAAAGATTAACTGTCCAAATACTTTTTGAGGGCCACTGTGAATCTGCTATGCTAATCTCAGATGCACTCTCTACTGCCCAATTATGGAACAACACTAGCCCTTTTCCACCAAAATTGCGATGTGCTCGTGCCGAGCCTGTGCTCCGCTGGTTTATAGCCGGGGCAATCTGGAGCCTATTGTAAACCAGCTGTGCTTTTCCACTGACCTGAGAGCCAAATGTGGCATAACGGGTTACTGTCTACGTGCCGATATGATTTGATGATGAATATGAATTAATTGCAATTATATAATGCAACTTCGCATCAATGCCACCATAAAGAACCATTTTAGACCCATGTTTAACCCTGATGAGCATTTAGATGAAAAGGTGTTTAAGACAATGAGAAATGTAAATTCAGTAAAGTGTGTCCAGGCCGGTAGGGTTTGGCTTAACAATGCATTTCAGCATCATAGTTTTATTTTTTTTATCACCAAATTTACCCAAAAACAATTGCCTATTTGAAAACGTAAATGGTGCCTTGTTCGTTGACAAGGCTGTTGGTAACTGACAAAAGTGAGAGCTATCGCTTTCTTTCCAAGCAGCCATGGTTATTAAAGGATTCTGATAACCTCAAAGTAAATATCTTCTGATTTATCAGTCTATCACCATATATTTTCTTCTCAGGTGACAGTATTTTATTTGGCAAGTTATTCGGGTCATAGCTCCTCGTTTGTCAGGATAAACGGCACCTAGAGTGTGAAGATCAGGACCAAAGACTTCAGCCCCGTTTAACCCCAACGGGTTAAAGTGTTTGACTTACTGCAGGACACTATCAAATTCTCTGCTTTGAAATCTCCATCTGGAGTTGCGGCTGAGACCGTGGGACAAATTGTTCCTGACTCAACTTTATAATCCACCCACCCCCCTCACTCTGTTTTTTTCATCCACTGTGTTGGCGAGGGCCTTTTGAGAGACTGATCAGCACTCTGACTGATGCACACCAGGCAGAAGTTAATGCGGCTGCCGGAGACATTACGATTCCTGCGAGAATTCCCGCCGCCCCTGCAGCCGTGTGTCTGATCCAACCGCGGCCCAACTCACGGCGTGTGAGGGGGTGGGAGATGACATCGGGAAGGGTGGGGGTGGAAAAGACCAAACGGTCTCGTCTTACTGTGAAACTTTCTCTCTCGTTTCTAATGCCCGCCCACGCACAATGCATGCCGCCAACACGTCTGGTCCACTTCCATCGCTCCGACACGTGACGTGCGGGGGTATTTTAGGGGCCAACTGGGGGGTTATGTGGGGTTATTCACTTCACTGTGCATCTTGAGCGGTCTAATTGAGTAGATGCGATCTTAGTTAAGTATCAGCGTGATGAGTGGTGCCTGATTGTTCCATCCGCTACTCACTCAATAACTCAGTTCAGAGGAAGCAAATGGAATAATGGCCGACTTGAGGCCTTCGGAACGGAACCCGGGACAGTCCGCCAACTGACATTTAAAACACATTATTGCCGGGGGAGTTGTGTGTGCGAAAGGACGTGTGCTTGGTGCGCATTTACACACGTTGGTGTGTGCGTTTTAAAGGTCGCTGGAGGTGCATTAATATATTTGAAACTGATGTTCTGAAGTGTGGAGATGCGTGCCAAAAGCCTGTCAGTGCATAAATTATTCGACGTCTTATTCGTAGATCAAGGATCGTACTTCATTTGCAACTTTCGAGGCGCTCAAGCGCTTATCCTTGCGGTTTTGCTTTGCCACATCTTCAGCCCACGCCAGTTTTGTGGTCATGTTGGCATTGAACCACATCATGTGGGATGTCCTGAAGAGCTTGTTTAGAATGGAATAGTTAAATAGTGAAAATGCATGTCATCCTTGACCTTCATGTCTTTACAAACCTGTATGCCTTTCTTCCTGGTAACACAAAACGAGACGTTTAGCCTTTTGTTAACGCTGCTCTTTTCCATACAATGAAAGTCAATGGTGACTCAATTGCTGTCAATCTCCAAAAAAGACCAAAGAATGTGGTCAGCACGACTCATGCGTTCGATTCCAAGTCTTGTGAAGCCATATGATACTGATTGTGTGAGGAAAACACTTAGATTTGAATTTTTGTTAGTTGAGCTTACCTTGTGTTGAACCTGAAACGTCAATTTTAAGTCATTATTTACTGATAATGTTCCTCTCCAATGAACTGTTTAACCACTGTGACCGGATCATCATCATTAAAGGGACAGTTCACCCAAAAATGAAATTTCTCTCATCATTTACTCACCCTCATGCCATCCTAGATGTGTATGACTTTGTGTATTTCTTCAGCTGAACACAAATAAAGGTTTTTAAAAGAATATTTCAGCTCTGTAGGTCCATACTATGCAAGTGAATGGTGACCAGAACTTTTGTAGCTCCAAAAATCACATAAAGGAAACAGAATAATCCATAAGACTCCAGTGTTTAAATCCATGTCTTCAGAAGTGATAGGATAGGTGTGGGTGAAAAACTGATCAAATGTAAGTCCTTTTTTACTCTAAATCTCACTTTAACTTTTACATCTGAAAGTCACATGCGGTGCCTGTTTGGTTTCAATTTCACATCTCAAAGTGAAGGTTAAAGTGGACATTATATCACTTCTGAATATATGGATTAAAACATTGGAGTCATATTGGTTATGCTTCCTTTATGTGATTTGTGGAGCTACAAAGGTCTGGTCACCATTCACTTGCATTGTAAGGACCTACAGAGCTGAGATATTCTTCTAAAAATCTTAATTTGTGTTCTGCTGAAGAAAGAAAGTCATACACATTTGGGATGGCATGAGGATGAGAACATGATGAGGGACTTTTTATTTTTGGGTGAACTGCCCCTTTAAGGCGTTAGTTGGTTTAACTTGAGAACCAAATCAGTCTGATTCATCAACAAATCATTTACTTATTACTCTTTCTTTTTCTCACACAATTGATACTGATTTGAATTGCAGTGCACAAGCCGTGTAAAATATGTGTCATTTTAGAGCTTAAAAGCCCCAGACCTCATTCAATTTCATTATATGGAAAAAAGTGGCCAAGTGTTCAATGGAAGACCAAAAGGCACATGGATTTGGAGTGACATGAGAGTAAGTAAATAATCTCCGAATTTTCATTTTTGGATGAACTATTCGTGCTAAAGTCCACAGGAGGTGCTTGAATGGATTTTAAACGGATGTTCAGATGTGCTCCAAGAGTCTGTCAGTGCATTAATTTCTCGGTCTGATTCGTAGATCGTAGATCATATTATTTGTAACCTTAAAGGCCCAAATGCACATTCTCGTGATTTTGGTTTGCAACATCTTTAGCCCACATCAGTTTGTGGTCACGCTGGCACTGAGCCACGCTCTAGACGTCCTGAGGAGCTTGTTTTTTAGCTGAATCTGTACTGTGAGCTCTTCTGTTCTGACTGGTCGGCCATCATCTAGACAAATCATCCGTCAAAGGCCGATTTCTCTTCTCCCACATTCTCGTCTTTTATTACCGAACTCCTGCAGTTGAGAAACAAGTTTGTTCAGATCTTTTACGGTCTGGTTAGCTGTGAAATTACATTCCAGTGCATGTACCAATTAGGGCTGGATGTCGATATACCACAAAAATTCTCCATATTTTTCAGCTTTTTGATGATATTCGCTATTTCTTTGTATTTAAAATGACGTAGTGTTATTGTTTAGGGCTGAAACGTTTACTCAACATTATCGACAACGTTGACAATAAAAAAAATTGTCGACCAAAATTGTCGTTGTCAAATAGTCAATCTCAGTTAACGTAACACGAGATCACATTAAACTGTAATGATGACGCATGAGAGCACACAGCAGTTTACACCTGATTGAGGAGAGGAAGAATTAAACCGATCACAGTCCAGATGAACTCTAAACTTTCCAAACAGCTTCAGCTGATGTAGATCAAAGCAAAGTATGAGGGAGTTATAATGCAAAAATACAGAAGCACTCTCGTTGTGGAATAAGTAGAGCCGGAGCTGCAACTCTTCTTAAGCAAAACTTGCGTGTCGAGCGTCTTTAACTCTTTCCCCGCCAGCGTTTTAAAAAAAAAGTTGCCAGCCACCGCCAGGGTTTTTGACGATTTTCGCTAAACTTTAATGGCCCGCAGAATATTTTCTTCCATGAATATATGAAGATGCTATATATCAAAATAAAGATCTGGGCCTCTGCTTTTAGGCAAAAAAAACAATTTTATTTTATCTTTATTTGTTCTTTTTTTATTGCGACTTGAACAGAGGCCGGTTTTGTCAAAAAACAACATTTCAGACAAAAAGCTGATAAAAAGGCATGTTTATGTCTGATATTTTGAGCTTCTCAATACTCCACTTCTTCATGTTTGAGACGATCGCAGTCTGTTTCTTTGATCAAAGAGTTGTGTACTCTTTCAAAACATGCGCAGGGGTCTTCCTTACCGTATAACACCTAAAACACGGAAACACGGAAAATTCCGTGTTTAGCGGGGAAAGAGTTAAAGGAAACACCCCGGCGTTACATCGTTTATATTTAACGCGTTATAGCTTTATTAAAGTTCAAATAATAAGGAAGCAGATCATTTTAAATAACTACAAACTCCAAAACTGGCATTAACTGGGTCTGTGCGGTCAGCGCCTCTTCTATGAGTCGCGCGAAGTGTCCCGATCTAAGGGGGAAGAGATTGAAACTGCACCCAGCTGAGGCACACTCTGTCGCGGGACGCTCATCCCACGAGCCCGCACTTAATGCAGCTAGATTATAACATGATGACTCATGACTTATTGAATCATAATATATGTGTCACTGTGCATTTCTTATCCTGAAGAAAATTGGCAATACGCAGCTTGATTAATAAGAGAGAGTAAAGATGGATTAAAGTGAACAGAAAGGAGAGAGAGAGGATGTCTTCGCCCCATTATACGTTTTTGATTTGTATTTGTTTTGGCTTGTTTTCCAATATAAATATCTAAAACTCCATTAAAACAATGTACATTTACTTTAGCAGCTATACTGCAGAATAAAACAGTGTTATCTGAGAATGTTGAATATAATATTAAAAATATCTAAAAATCCTTTTAAAAAAAGATGCATTCACATGAGAAGCAGGTATCAGATATTTAGACTTGCTTTTAGAGAATAGATCTTGAATATAAGTATATTTAGTCTTTACTGCAATCGCAGAAGTATAACCAAGTGATAAAAATACACATATACAAAAATAAACTTACTGTATTTTTAAGATTCATTCTCTTAAAGCAAGTCTAAATATCTTATATGTTGATTCTCAAATAAACGTATCTTGTTTTAAGGATTTTTAGACAAAAACACTTAATAACAATAGAATTTTTTGCAGTGATTTCTTTACTGAGTTAAACCTTTAATTCAGTGAATGTCATTTAGAGTATTTTTAAAAGATGATTTTGTCCTCTTTATTGTTAGGAAGCATGTTTAATACAACCTTTTAAGTCGGGCACAAGCTGAATAATTTATTAAAAGCTAATGATTAATCGTTGCAATAATTGATTAATAATCAATTGATTTTTTTAATCCAGTTTGATTTTCTAACCCCATTGGCAAATCGTTTTTTTATTTGTTCTTGGAGCTGTTTTTAGCATTAATCTAATAGGATTTACTCTGATTTATGCTTTTGGCCAATGGAAAAATACAAATAAAATTAATTACAGCTGTATTGTCACACAAAGACCTTCTTGCAAAGTTCTTGTAATGTTTGTTTACGGTTATAAAAGTGAAACTTAAAAATAACCAAAAAAGTTCTGTAAACATTCTTGGTTAGTTATGCTAGCTATGTTACTTTATGGTTATGAAAACCCCCATTAGAGAACGTTATGTAGAAGTTCTTTATGGTGTTGTCGACAAAAACCTCTTTTCAGTGTTCTGGGAAGGTTAAAAAACTGAAGCCTAAAAATCAACCAAGAAGGTTCTGTTAAAGTTTTAAGTAGGTTGTCACACAAAAACCTTTCTGCAACGTCCTGGGAACGTTAGTATATGGTTATAAAAAATAAAACCAAGGAGAACGTTCCTAGGAATTTGAGGCTAAATGAGAACCAAATGGTAACGTTCGGTGAATGTTCTGTTTTCTGGACTAGTGAATCATCTTGTTTTACAGATGTGTAGATATTTTTACTTGAATAAAAGCCTTTTGTCATGCTGTGTAGGAAACTTCTGGCCAATTAATAAACAAATGAAATATTCACAGTCTTGCACAATTTAACATCAGCAGCAATATTGTGAATTTATTGTGTAATTTTGATCATACCTAGAACAGATCCAGTATTATTGTCAGCATGAATCCAATGAAAATGAGTTTATGCTTAAACCCAAAATGTCGTCAAGAGGGTTAGAAATGTTTTTTTAATTCAAGATGTATTCCCTGGAAAAGTCTTATTTTCTCCATGAAGTGTAATATATTGATTTAAGGTTGTGTAGATGGTTACTGGAAAACAAGTGTAATGAAATCAAAAGCACATAAAAATGTTAGCATTGCAATATTCGCTCAACATTGCTCAATACATTACTAGCAATAACGTCTGCTTATCCTAATAGGTTGCGTCCTGGTTTAGCCTGCAGTTTAATGACTCAGAACAACCGGTGCCCCCTTCCTTTTTTTAAGCTCTTTTTCAGCTTGTTTTTAGATCTTCATTGCTAGCGGAAAAATTGGCCATCCCTGGGGCTGCACGAGGCATTCAGGAACACCGTCTTGATGTGGATTTAACTAGGCTTCAGGGAGGAAGTGTTTCACTTAGCTCGACAGTCCAAGAGATAGCGGGACGTTAAGGAGCCGTAAATCAGTGCAGGTTGCTCACCTGCCCCACCGCGGTCTCGCGGGACACGCGACTGCTTAAAGCTGCTCTTCCTCTCGACCTCGCTCAGAGATTTTCTGCCCATTCTTGAGTTCTCTCTTGAGTGATGAGCTGCGGTAAATAACAACCAATGCCGCGAGCTTTCATCCCTGCTGTCCCGGCTACTCAGACAGGATGTGAGGTTCTGGTGACTGATTTTTAACGGCACATGAGTAAATCACGCAGAGGAAGTTTGTGCACAAAAAGAAAAAGCTGCATCTTTGAAACATGCAGACTGTCATGCTGCTATGAAAATATGGTCTCTGGAAAATGCTGTACTTTTACTGAAGTTCAGTGAAATGATTCTACATTGATCATTATAACAGTTTGGATCATTTTTAGTGTTACGGTTAGACTGGAAAATTGTACCTTTTTACACCGTTATGAAAAAAAAATAATCTGTCATCATTTACTCACCCTCATGTTTTTCCAAACCTTTTTGACTTTTTCTTTCATTCGTGGAACTCGTAATTCGATTTCAGTAGAAGCATCAAAATAAATGTCAATATATCTTTAAATAAATAATCAAATCTTGAAATGTGTCAGTAAATTAATAAATAAATAAATGTCTATAAATAATTAAACATATGTCAATAAATCCGTTGAGTCCAAGGATCTTGCATGTTTTTTTACATTTTCTTTTTTATTTATTCATTGACACATTTTATGATTTATTTATATGATATATTGACGTATATTGAATGTATTGATGCCTATAATGAAAGATTCATTTATTTCTATAGTATTGCACACTGATTTCTTTTTAAAGGGTTAATTATGTCTCAACATGTTCTGGTCATATTTCACCTCAAAACGAATAAATAAAAAAAAACGATTTTTTTTTTAAAATACCGTTTTCATGACAATTAAGCACTATGTCCAGGTTTGTATTTACACACCAAATTTTTTTTTTTACATTTTGTATCAAATTACCTTCAAATTTAAGTTATCTTTAAAGGTGTGCAGTACTTGGTAAGTTTTTATGTTGTCTTAGACTTACAGTGACACCTAGTGGTGCGGATGCAGCATCATTTAAACAGTAGTTTTCAGTTACTGGTGTCATTATAGAAATTCACCATTCACAGTCTTTTATTATTAATTTTTATTCTTGAGTGAAAGTGTCCAATAACAGGTGGTTACATTTACATTTATGCATTTGGCATAAATGTAAATCTTTGCATTATCCAAAGCAACTTACAGTGCCATTATTACAGAGACAATCCCCCCGGAGCAACCTGGAGTTAAATGCCTTGCTCAAGGACACAATGGTGGTGGCTGTGGGGATCAAACCAGCAACCTTCTGATTACAAGTGATGTGCTTTAGCCCACTACACCACCATAACTCCATGGTTACTGAGATTAAGCGAGTAGTATTCGGCTGGTCATGTGAGTCGAACATGGCAGCCTCCATGAGGTGACCCCTCCATGTCAAATAAAACAGCTTTTATGAAGTTGCTGATATTGAGTCTTCATCTCATGTGAGCAGTCATGATTTTATACACATGCTTCAAAATAACCATTAATTGCTTTAGAAGTGAAACTTTTCAAATGAGGAAAAAAAAAAATACTGGCTGCAACTTTTAATTATATATTTTTTCATTAATTTAATTTAGTTAAACATTATTCAGTTAGGTTTAATTCAAATTTTATTATGACGTTGATATGCGTAATTTCTTTTAAATAGGCTGAAATATTTTTAGTTCTGTAGAATCAGCATAAATTAAAGGTATTTAAATGAAAAATACCATGAGGTATAATATTTAATTCAGGGATCTGATACATGGATTGTTATCGGCTCCAAGACTGAAGCTTTTAGACGGATCGGGTAGCGGTGCGACGAGACCGTTCCAAATCCAATACTGTGTGTTAGTGATGTTTGTTACTGTTAAGCTAAAAAAATTACATAAAAGCACAATTAAAGCAGATCATATGACTCGTGCATTTTATTCAAAGCCACTTGAAGACGTGTGATAACTCTGTGAATCACAAAAGGCTGTTTAATAAGTAAATATATAGTATTCGCAGCATCAGCGTGTCAGTGAAAGGCGCTGCTCTGTATACACACACACACTTGCGGCTATTTTTAGCTTTCAAGCGGTGCGCGATATTTGAGTGCTCCTCACGAATAACCTCTCAGATGTAGCTGTTCAATAGTTCGGTTCACTTATAATACGCATTTAGAACGGCACCGGAGGTGCATTTGACCAGATTTTGAATAAGAAGTGAATTGAACTAATGTGAACTTGCTTACAAACAGACACACACAGGACGTCCTGGAGAGTTCAGAATGTCAAAATAAAAGCGTGAGGGTTTAAAAGTTAAAGGTGCACGATTGAGATATATTATTATATATTACTTTTATAATATATTATTATCATTTGTTTTGAAAGGTTTTGTGAGAAATGTTTTGAATGCATTCATTGTCTTTAACAGTCAGTGTTTATTCTTCTACAGGCCAATGGCCAACATTCGAAGGAAAAGAAGAAGAAGAAACCGATCAAATCTGCAGTACAGGATGGCGGTAAAGAGAGTGTGGTGTCCGACAGAGACAGCGGCCTCATGATTTCCTCACAGGTGGACGAGTATGAGCATGATACATCAGATGAGGAGGTAAGAACCAATCACCTGTTGACAAATAGTCTGATCGCTGGACTAGTCACTCTTGAACTATAAACTACAAACATGCTTTTTTGAACATTCTCAAATGTCTCGGGGATAAATTGGATCATCAGGTTTTGAACAAACTTCTGAAGCAAAAGGGGAGCATACCAAAATACTAAGAAATCCATGTCAGTTGTTGTACTGACTATAATGTCTTATGAAGCATTTGTATTAAATTCTTTCCAATCAGAGTCTTAAAGATGAAGTATGTAAATCTGTTAACACTCTTGCTTTTAAAATATTGCTCTGTTTGTTTGAGCATCGCAACCAGCCAATGACTCAACCAATGGAGTGAGTTTAGGTGGCACTGTCTGTTTGTGTCCATGATGTTCCCCTGTCTGTCATTGGGCAAACAGTGTTTATTTTTGCAGTTCTGGTGGTGCAGAAAGTACACACTTCAGCTTTAATATCACCATTGTGTGTTTGTACACCTGCATCTGTTACGATGTGATCTTTGCATGCTATCCTCCTATCATTTGTTTCCAGATGGTCATTTGACTTTTAGCTCTTTTATTTGGATGCATAACAAATTCATTATTTGGCTACCTCGTGGCATTGTGGGCTCTTTAAATAATCTCTCCCAACATGCTGTAAAACACTGTCTTACCTGCTTTAAAATCTAAATGATAGGAAAATTCCCAGGATGCTCGTAGCTTAGGTTGGTCAAGTTTGACTTTTCATGTACCACCGCATTGGTAGTTCATCTTAGGGCATTTTGCCAAGCAAGAATTTTAGGCAAATATATTCAAGTATTTGCATTTTGATATCAGAATGCAATGCATCCTGCCCAACTTTTGTCCAAAGTCAAATGCTACACGTCATTTAGGTGACGGTGTTTATCGAAAGTTACTTGGAGTAACATTTGGGTTTGAACCTGCAAGCTTTCGATTACCAGCCCAGATCTTCACCTACATCACACCGTCACAAATGCTCTTCTGAAATAGCCAAACTTGCGAATGGGGTGAGACAGAGACTACTGAAGGGGCTGTATAGTCAGACTGAATGTGAAAAAGATGTCATTCTACTGAATGCATGTGTCGAAAAACAATTGAAATCCGTCAGAACTGTCAAAAGTCAGATGCAAAAAAATGGGTTTGGCGTGGACGGCCTCAAACAATGTTAATCATAATTCAAGTTTTCCTATTTTATTTTATGCGTTATTGACTGCTGGGATCAAGGCAAAACTTTAGACCGTGTTTGACGAGTTTCCATCGACAAGTAATTTGTCTGTCCACGCTGAAAGGAAAAGTTATATGATGCAACATTTATGCATTTGGCAGATGCTTTTATCCAAAGCGACTTACAGTGCACTTATTACAGGCACAATCCCCCCCCGGAGCAACCTGGAGTTAAGTGCCTTGCTCAAGGACACAATGGTGGTGGCTGTGGGGGTCGAACCAGCGACCTTCTGCTTACCAGTTTAGTGCTTTAGCCCACTACGCCGCCACCACGCCATGCAACATGATCATAACCAATCGGAACATATTTAATGTTTAATAAACTGTTATGTGGAACGGGATTTTGTACCTGTGAGATTTCTCCGTGAGCGGAGCTATCCGTTGGAATAGACCACAAATGATCAACAGAATGTTTCGGCATTTGTCATTTGTCATGTTCGCGGCTGGTTAGGATAAAACTCACATTTACATGGAAAGGAGCGCTTGAAATTTTGTTAGTAGTGTTGAGTATCCATACAGATTAGAGGTCGACCAATAGGGGATTTTGCCGCTACCGATAACTGCGGTGGTGGGAAAGGCAGAAAACAGAGAGGCTGAGAGTTTTAAAATTGATTTGTAGATTGTAAAAAAAATCTTGTTCTTTCCTTACTATGACAGGCACAAACATAAATCCTAAATAGATAAAATCCCAGATGGATTTTATTGTTCAACCAAAATAACTTTTATTTTGATAAAAACCTTAAAACTTTTAAGTATAAACAAGCTCGAAACACAACAATGACTCTTATTTTGAAATGATGAATATCTATCGGCAACTAGCACCTTATATATTTGCAGATAACGATAGCTCCAAAAAGCAACTATTGGCACCGATTAATCGGTAAAACCAATATATCGGTCTACCTCTAATACAGGTTTGATTTTAATCCAATCCACAAACTGTCTTCGATTCTATTTAAATTTGGTATATTTCACTTCTAATGTCCATTTTGCTACATATAAAAGCACCACCACTATTCTTAATACTCATTTTGACACCACAACAAAATACAAATTTGAGTGAACATTGTTTCATGGACACAGAACAAAGACACAAATCACAAGCAATAGAACAACAATACAAATGAAGAAAACATTCAAGGACTCGCATTTAAGTAAACATTCAGAATTGAAAAAAAACAACAAATTTAATGCAACAAAACTACTTAAATCACTGGTCTTTGCAGTGTAAATATAATACATTATTACTTAATACTAATAAGCTGTGTAAATGTAATACATTATTACTTAATACTAAAAAAGCTACTAAAGTTATCAAACCAAGAGCAGTAAATGGTTTTCTGGTTTGATTAAAATTAACATCATACTAGACCGTGGCAAATATATTAGGCTGCATTTAAACGTCTGTGACTTTTAACACTAATGCAATTTAATGACATTTTAAAGAGTATTTGACTGTTTAGGCGTATATCCACATTATCGCAACTCTGCGAGTGCTCTCAGATCACACACGTAAATAAAACACACACACACATAAGACACCTGTCGGACTGTCAAGCAGTGCACAGGAGCCAAAATGAGGGAAAAAAGTGATATTTAAGAATCTCACTATTTGTGTAGTTACTCTATGTACTCTATTTTACTTGTTGACTGTTAACGAGATCAACTAGTGGTTGACTTTTAATAGAGGTATTGAGTACTCCTGGCAGGGAGTAAAAGATCGAGCTTGTGATTTTAAAAATCAATATCAGGATCGTTAAAATGAAGATTGTGATTTAACCAGAAAACCTTTATTTACCTAGTCCTATTCGATAGGACAAGTCTACACTTGGACCTAGTTTAAACCAATTGTAAACGTCAGTCTAAATCAGAAGGCAGAAAAATTGAAGTTGTTATAGAGTGGCATGGCTCTAAAGACGAGGTAGAAATGTTCAGTCAGAAAATTCGGAATCTAAATATAGCGGTGGCTTTTTCAGCTATGTTTGCTCAGGCACGATTACTTCATTGTTCCTTAGATGGTAATATGGTTAGTTGTGTAATGTTTCATGTAAAGGAAAAATATTTTTGTTCTTTTTCTCGAGCTGTCTGAACCGCAGTATTTGATACAGTTCCCTTGCAGCCGTCAGACGTTACCGCATTTCTGTAATGTCTGTATTGCCTTTTTTCTTTTGTGAGGGGGGTCTTTAGGAGACTGTAATGCACCCTTCTCAGTAAGGACTTCTGTAACATCTCATATTTACTTGTAGGACCATTAAAGAATTCCTTTCTCAGCTCTTTAATTTACATGCTCCATTGACAATCGTTGAACCCTGGCACAATGCGGTCTGGATAATTTGCCAGGCCGTACAAGCTAAACACAGCAGCCATCCAAAACTCGTCTTGGCTATGCGCTACCCACCAGGAATATTTTAAAGAAGTCTTATTGTTCTTGGGTAGATACCAGATCTTGGAGTGACTATTTTAATGCCCCTTCAAAGTCGTTCAGAACGCTTCAGAAATGACGCTTACGGTCACTGTTTACTTTGGTAAAGAGCTTCTTTGGAGATCTTTATTTTACTTTATTTACTTTATTAATAAATGTCCCTTGTCGTATTGTGGACTATTCATCAGCGCCATCAAGAGACCACTGCAAAATTATCAGTTTCTCTGCATTTACTATTTATAGGTGTGTGTTTGAGTAAAATGCATTTGTGGTTTTGTTTTATTCTATAAAGTACTGACAACATTTCTCCCAAATTCCAAATAAAAATATTGTCATTTAGAGCATTTATGTGCAGAAAATGACAAAATAACAAAAAAGATGCAGTCAGATCTCGTATAATGCTAAGAAAACAAATGGTAAATTGTCTGCACTTATATAGCGCCTTTTTAAACTTTTCGGTATTCAAAGCGCTTTACACTGTTGACTCATTCACTCATTCACCCATTCACACACACATTCATACACCAATGGCGGCAGAGCTGCTATGTAAGGTGCTAGCCTGCCATTGGGAGCAACTTGGTGTTCAGTGTCTTGCCCAAGGACACTTCGGCATGTGGAGTCGTGTGGGCTGGGATTCGAACCACCAACCCTGCGATTAGTGGCCGACCCGCTCTACCAACTGAGCCACAGCCGCCCCTATATGAAAACAAGTTCATATTCATTTGTAAACAACACAATACTAATGTTTTAACTTAGGAAGAGTACAGAAATCAATATTTGGTGCAATAACCCTGATTTTCAATCACAGCATTCATGCATCTTGGCATGCTCTCTGCCAGTCTTTCACAATGCTGTTGGGTGACATTACGCCACTCCTGGTGCAAAAACTCAAGCATCTCGGCTTTGTTTGATGGCTTGTGTCCATCCATCTTCCTCTTGATCACATTCCAGAGGTTTTCAATGGGGTTCAGGTCTGGAGATTGGGCTGGCCATGACAGGGTCTTGATCCGGTGGTCCTCCAGCCACACCTTGATTGACCTGTTTGTGTGGCATGGGGCATTATCCTGCTGGAATAACCAATCCTCAGAGTTTGTGAACATTGTCAGAGCAGAAGGAAGCATGTTTTCTTCCAGGATTCGTGCGTCTTTCACAAAGACGAATCTGCCCGATTCCAGCCTTGCTGAAGCACCCCCAGATCATCACCGATCCTTGTGTCATTGTAAAAATTCACTATTCACACTAAGTCAAGATTAATTTGTTTTGCGAGTGAAAGCGTCCACTTACAAGGGATTGTTGAGATAAAGCAAGGAATATTCTGGCTGGTCATGTTATCAGCTTTTTCTGTAATGGCTTCATCGCATTTGAGTGTACGTAATTTATTTTTTATTTTTTAAACTACTATTCTACTATTACCATTGCTTTCTGTTTTAAAATTTAGCAATTAGCGAACACATTTAAATGCAATGCGAATGCCATTTTGCGAATTTTATATTGTCTTTTAATTGTAGGATGCCGTCAGGTGGCTTCTCCCCTGAAGGAATATTCCGGGTTCATTACAAGTTGAGCTCAACCAACAGCATTCGTTTTCTCAAAAAAAAAAAAAAAAAGCAAAAATCTGGGTTACAGTGAGGCAATTACAATGGAGGTGAATGGGGCCAACCCGTAAACGTTAAAATACTCCTTGTGTAAAAAGTAGACCAAACAAAGTATAGCTTCAAGGTAAACAATATGCATGTTAACATGATTTTAGTGTGATAAAGCTGCTTACTGTAACGTGGTGAGCAAGAGACAGACACAGTGGGTGTGGCATCAAGCCTCGGAGAGGTATTTATTGAAAATAGTAATAAACATAAAATGTTCATAAATGGGGAAAATGGTGTCCAGGGGGAATGGTGATCAAAATAAATGGGAATCTGGCATTCTCGTGGTGAAATGGAGCTCCGTGAAGGTCGGGGATGTCCAAGTAATGGCACAGGTTTGAGAAGGGTCGGACGGCATCATGCGCTCCCCTCATGGGTGTCCTTGACGGCCTGTCTTCCCAGACATGCAGCAGGTGATCGGGAGGCAGGCCATCCTCTAACCCGTTGGCCGCAATGCGTGCTGTCCTCCCCGGCGACGCATCTAACTCGGCCGAACCCTCCCCGCTCTGCTCCTGGGCCTGCGAGGATGCCAGTGTGCACACACATGGAGAATAGATGTCCAAATGAGGCTTATTAATTATAATAATCTCTTTTCTCTCTCCTACCCACTCCCGTTGTGAGCCTGGCTTAAAGATGGCCCTCAGGTGGGGCGATGATGACGAGAGGGAGGGGTGGATCTTTCCGCCACACTAATCTTGGCGTAAAGTTATATCCAATTTTACAACTTGGCATGGCAATGCAACTCTTAAACGACTGTTAAAAACTGTGATTTTAAATAACTTTACAGCTCAAATACATAAGTTTTACATAATAATTAATGTAAGTGCTATTATAAAATTGCAAGCTTCACATTTCTGCCTTCTAAACCCTCCAAAAATTGGTCCCATTCACTTCCAATGTAAGTGCCTCACTGTAACCTCGATTTTTGCTTTTTTAAGAAAAGGAGACAAATGTTGTATTTAACCCGCAATACCATGTCGTCGATGCGTGCGCATGGGGTAGACTGTGCTAAAAGAGTATCTCAAAGCAGCCGTACTGTGCATTCGTTGAATGCTTCCCTATGGGCTCGTGGTCAAAAAGATTTTCCTTTAAAAGTCTGAGCGCTCGCCCGTGCACGTGATGGAACAGCATATGGAAAAACAAAGTATGCCCTAGTCTTTAGTTTCGAGTTTAAACTTCTATTTGTACTCGTTTTGCATTGATTGATTTCTTTTCTTGTAGTGGAGATGAGAAGGCGTGAATTGCTTCAGCTTGTCAGTCTTGTCTTCTAACCCTCAGGCAGCTCTCTTTGAAGGAGCACTTGAGCCTGAACTCTGCTGAGTTTTGTCTGCTTGTGCTTCATATATCCTTGGTGGTCGCGCTGCCATTTGGGCTAAGTTAAATTAGCCAGTCCCCCCACCACCTCTTGTCTGGGGATAGCAGATTGGGTTGCCTCGCCGTCCCTTTGCAGCTCTCAGCACAAGTTGTCTACAGATAAAACTCCAGACTTCTAAATCCCTTGATTTTCAACCTCACGTCCCCCCTTTGTAATAAAGGGCTATTTCCTGTTAGCGGAGTGGAGAGGGAATACAGGAGAGAGCAGCGCCTGTCCTAGACCGATCCGGCAGGAAGGGTCTTTTCCCCCGCAATGGCTTTTCCATGTGCTCTACCAGATGAATGAAGACACATTGTGGAATAAAGGGGAAAAGGGGCTCTGGCTCCTGGCTGCAACTGCTGCTTCCTGCTGCCAAGCAGCTACCGCTCGCAGAGACCTTTCTGAATTTGAGTCCCTGCACATTAATCTAGGAAGAGATGTGTGTGTGTGTTTGTGCAACAGGGCATAAAGTGGCTTCACAAACTGGATGTGTATGTACCTTCATTATCACCTTTATTAAAAGAAGTGCTTTTATGTCCCACTCACTAGTTGAAAAGTATCATACCAGTAAGCATTTCTTGCTGGATCTCCAATTTATGGTTTAAATATAACCGTAAATGCAATACTATATATATGAACTAAGAGTATATGTACAGTATGTACTAGGGATGTGCGGTACGACTTATTTCACTAACGTTTAATCAAAAGTTTTGGAGTCGACTAGTCCAAGTAAGAAACATTGTGTTTATGTGACCCAGATCTATTCCAACAGCCCAATCAGACACTAAATGTGCTCGACTTGCATTGATCATTAAATAAAGAACATGACACATTCACTGGATCAGCATTAGCGAATACAGGCATATTTATTAAAAACTATTCAATGAATTGTGTAGAAACCTACAAGAGTGAAAAAATGCTCTGAAAATTTGCATGTAATTCACAACGTGCATTAGCTCTAATCTGAATGCCGATCGGCTAAGAACGTTAACCAATAACAGTTACGGTGGACAAAAAGCATCTATAGGATAGAGAAAAAAAAAGGCCTGTGAGAAATGAACAATAAACCAAATGTATTGTCTTTAACATGTCATGCACACAAAATAAAAGACCTGTAATCAGTCGGCACATTGCTGAAAAAATTGCATACCCAGCCTAAAATGTCATTCTCTAGACTGCTTACTCAAAAGCATACATTTCTGATTAACAAAATGAACATGTCAACATGGTCCTGTGAATGCCTGCTCTTCCTATAGAGGGCACTGTTTCTGCTTCTGAGCATGAACAAGGCTGCAATCTCATTTCCAGTGTGCGGTAAGCCATGGATGAGTGATTCTCTTTTGAGGTTTTCGAGAACGTCCGTCTCTGTGGGCTCTAACGTAAAGCTCTGGTGACAGGTAGCGAATCGAGGTCACGTCTGCTAATCACATCCACTGTCTGAGTCCAGATTCCCGTCCAGTGACCCACTGAGGAGCTGTCATGCGTGGAGGCAACTTTACATCCTTTGCAACCATCCCTGAATCTGGCAAACTCTTGCTTTCCTCACTGGATGGATGGCAACTGTTTTGTTATGTTTTAATTTGTCAGGTTTTTTCAAGTTTGTATTTGCTTATATGTGGTTGGATTTACAAGGCGAAAACCTTTTACAAGGCTTTGGCAAATGAGCAAACATTTGATGAAACTAGTTAATGTGATCGCCTCCCAAATTATGTAAGTACACATTCAGGACATTTTGTGGTGTGGAGTTTTAAACACCAGGTGTTCAAATCTTACTCCGGAAAGTAATGTCTGTCTTTGTCATTTCCACTCTGAGAGATTTGAGAGATTTCAGCCCACACTGTCTGAAGAAAAGAGCCCTGTTTGCTTTCCCGTAGAAGGTAAAACAAACAACCTGTAATGTGACTGGTCAGGTGTCCAAGATTACTCCGGAGTTAAGAGGGAACCCAGCCTTTCCCTGCGGCGGTTCGTGCCACCCACTCCTCGGTAATATGATGAAATCTTTAGAAAAGTGCGTACTGCACGTCTGGAGGTGAAATTTTTATTTGCTTTGCTCTCTAAATTTTGGTAATCCCAAAGTTTAATTTTGTGATTGGGGCATTTCCAAGAGCCAGACTGATGAGTTCCAGATGGGTTCACAAATGATTGCGGTCAACCTGATGGCAGTTGAAAAAGAGAAAAAAGCTTGAATTTGAGCAGTTCTGGACACTTGGATGGTGATTTAGGGAAAGAACCCCATTTCAACAACCCCATCCTTACTAGGATTGACAGCATTAAGCAGGCTTTCCATGTATCATTGGAACTATAGTTGTGGATTGCACAGAATGAGTATAACCCAAGGCCCTTTCAGTGGAAGTATTATAGCCAATACTTTTTCCCCCACATACCAATTGGCAGCATTGTTTGGGTGTTGTATCACATTTTCTGTCTTGATGTCAAACTGCACAAATGTGACACAATATTTGTGTTACTGCCTCGGTGAACATGTCACACTAAATGCAAGGGAATACTTTCCAACATCTGTATCGCCTCGGGCGCCGTCGTGCATTCAGCCTTTCAAAGTGTACTTTTTTGACCGCAAGCAAATCCGAATGTGTTTGACGCATACGCACTACGACTGCTTTGTGATACTCTTTTAGTAGTCAATGGTAGGCGACAATAAGCACAGATGACGTCAGGGCTAAGATTCATTGCTACAGCAATTTTTTACATCATTGCTAATTTTGCGCTAAGACGGGATAAATCTTTTATGATCATCGAAATATGTCTCGGACTGTACAGTGTGAACCCAGATTTGGTCGACGAAAATAATGTTTTTGTTGACAGTTATGCGCAAAACAACAAACCCAAAAATGACCAAACATTGACAATATTATAAAAAAACATTTAATTAGCATTTAGTAAAACATTTATCCAAAACATTTGAAAGATTTATTAGCATATGCTAATTGAAATGATAGAACATTTTATTAGCTACTTTTTAGAAGTTACATTGTTGTGAATTACTCACACTTTAAGGACTTTTATTATGTCAGGCAGTTTTTACAGAAACTATTCGCAACACAAGTTGAGGATTCTGACTAGCATGTAACTTAAAGTTATCTTGTGTATGTGCTTAATTAGCCATTTCCATCAAAGTTACAATTGTAATTGATGTGAAACCAGAATATAGCAAAAAACTTGATTGTGCAAAAGACTTGATTGAAAACGTGATTATGGCAGTGTTTCCATCCCACGTTTTCAAGAGAATTAAATCATCATTTCCGGGGAAAATAGCACAAAATGTAAATGGAAACGGAAGTTGTAGCCACTGTAGTTTTTTTGTTCAATGTAATAAATGACGTGCAGTTTTGAGTATGCAGACCGAATGCTCTCATGAACCTGATGTTTACTTGCAATCGGTGGCAGATGCCTTGTATCTGGTAACAAAAGCTTACCAGCAGTTCTGGGAGGTAATTGTACCCAATATTTTTGATGACAGGATTTGGCCCCAGCATTAAAGAATAACCAGGGCAACAATTGAGATGCAATGCAATGTGATTGGCCACGTGACTTGAGGCGAAGTTGTTTTTGTGATTTTTTTTTATTTTTTTATACATGTCTAGGAATTTATTTGGGAAATGTTTTTCAGTTTTAATTTATGCGCTTGTCTTATTTAATAAAAAATGATTCACCTCAAGCAAGCAAGCTATACATTTTTTAATGCGCATTTTGGAGATTTTAGTCGTATTGTGATGTTTCCTTCCAGCATTTTTGATGCAATATCCTAGAAATCTCATATTAAAATTTGGATAAATGCCCAGTTGGGCTGCACAATTAATCTAGAAACAGCAATGGCCAATCAGAGCCACTTGGATTAGTCCTCTGTCCTATCTGTAATGACAACTGATCCTAATGCGCAAGTTTTAAACCATCTGAATTTATTTATTTGTGTAGCGCTTTTCACAACACAAGGAATGTCCAGATGCTTGCTGTATGTTCTAGCTCTGTTCGCACAGCACTCGAAAATTAATACTGAAGATACATCACCTGACACTTGAAAATAAGCTGTAGAACAAGAGCGAAAAGCACTTTGTAATTATTCTGGATTCATTGCATATCACACCGCTCGCTTTGATCGTAGATGTTGAATACACTACAAATGAGCAACGCGACAAAACTAAAATGCTCCCGTTCTAATCACGGCACAGACGTAGTGCAAATAATTGATTTATTATGCTAATTAGACAGCTTTGTTTTTAACGAGAGTATTCGTGAGAGTGCAGAACATTGTGCGGAGCATCATTGAGCTCATGTCGAAATGCAGATCTCAAACATGTTTGAGATCTGCATTTCGACCCAAGCTCATGACGTTCCAACCAATATTCTTGTTAACCGGCAGTGAGCGTTGCTCGATTTCTGTGTACAATTTATTAATGTAATAACGTCTAAGTAATAAGGTCTAAGTGTGTTTTGGAGGTGTAGTCAACATAAAGAATATGGCATGAATAGCGTATTTCAGAAATCACCGTCATTGTTATCGCGTCTGCTCTAATAAGACCCATTTGCAACACAGCTGGTATTGGTAGATTTGACATTTTCAAGAATCGCACAAACTCAGATCGCAAATGATTATTACAATATAAAATACAATAAAATGCTTAAAAGATGCTTAAAAGAAACTGGAGTGCAGCTCATATCCACCATTGAAATCTGCTACTCTGAAGAACCACACGGTTGCTTACTTTGTGGCGTCACAGTATTTTAATATTTTAATCGTCATTAATAATCGCGATTACGATATCATTGATTTTTGCTATAATCGTGCAGCCCTAATACCCAGTCGTTGTTTGTGCTGATTCATGTAGTAATATTTTGCAGTTTTACTTTTTCCTTATTTTTTCTTGTAACTTTTCCCATTCATTCCCATGTTTTAAAATCTTTAATTATTGTCATGACAAAAGTGTTTCGACAAACCTTCGCTATCGCTGACAAAATCAATAAACCATTCGTCAAAGACATTTTTAGTTGGTTATTTCGATGACAAAAATGAAGAACGCCTCTATCGCTGTTATTTACTTTCTTGCACTTTTCCATTTGCACGTCCCATGGTAATGGCCACTGGAAGGTTACAAGGCCCTCAATGGAGGAATATATTTTCATCGGAAACAATCATTTGATTTTGCCTCGTCTCTGAGCACCTTATCTGTCAAAAGGCATGCACAAGTTCTGCCTGATAACATTTTCCAAATGTAAGCCATGTATACGTTTGGAAAGCAGGGCCGTCCGCAGAGCACCAAACTTGAAAACGTGGTTGAAAGGTTTCTGGATGCCATAAGCTAATCACAGCCGTCAGTACGCTTCTCTGGGTCACGGTTTCTTCCACTGAGCTCGGCATTCAAAGCGGACATAGGGGAAGGCCCTGGCTCTCCATTCCGGCATTAAAAATCACATCAATTTATGAAACCGGAACCAGGGGGTCGTATCCATTCACCCTTAGCAGCCCATCACCAGTTGTAGCATGACCTCACCTCCACCTTTAACCCTCAGCATTCTGCTGAGGATTCAGTACATCTTGCAGCTTCTACATAGCGGTCTGAATGCCAAACGCCTACCTTCCCACAAAGAACTTTGGAGCAGGTGAAATGAGAACCCATCATTTTCTTTGTTTCGTTGCTTTCTTTTAACCCAGCATCGTAGAAATGAACAAACAGAGCAAAGAAGCTGCCTAAACTGAAGTCTGGAAAGACTTCTAGGCTAGATCCATGGGCCAGGTACCTCAACATAAAAGAGAAGAAACTTGCTCTCACTGCTGGAATGAAATAGCCATTGCCAGCTCTTCATGGCCTTTTCAAGGAATATTCTGGGTTTAATACAAGTTAAGCTCACTTGATAGCATTTGTAGGCAACATGATTATATTTGGTATAAAGTTGGATTTTTTACTTGAATGGCACGACTTGTGGCAGGATGCTCAAAAAACAGTGTTGCATATGGCGCAATGACTAAACGCATTAGTCTGAGTTTAAAGATGCAACTTTTCCAATAGAGTTTTACCGTGCAAACTGTTTAATGGCTAAAGCATGTTAAATAAAGCACCTCCGCTATTATTAGCAAAGCTAAAAATTCTAGATAAACTCGACTAATTGACTACTTGATTGTTGGACAACTAATCCACTATTTGGCCATCGTAACCCATTCAAAGTAGAAGTACATTTGGTTTAGGCCAGCCTGTAGGCATCTGCCCATTTCCATTGTCTGAACCTGGTTGACCTTAGTGTTATTCTTTCACCCTGCCTGGGCTGCACCTCTTGATGTCTTGTTAAAAGCACCACCAGGGCCTATTGTTCATGTATGTTATATGCTTTTCTTTGTCTTTTTCCCCAGCAAGCCATTTGGTTGAGCATTTCAGGAAAGAGAATGATTAATATGTTTTGTGCTTTAGCAGACACGGGTATGGATTTTACGAAACGTCTACGATGTTAAAAAACAAAGAGTGGTTTTGTTCTCTTGGATCCATTGGTTAGAGCCGCTCTTTAGATTTATCAAATTAGACTAAAGTGAATGTGGGTGGTGTTCCGTTACCGATGCAGAAAGTTAAAGGGGTATTTAAGAGCTGTATCCCACTGGGAGCCATTGGGCCCACAGACGCACCCACAGATGCCTCACACCCACACCATGCCTTCCAGATTGCTGTCGATTCAGGATTGAAGCAAATGTGTAACCTATTTGGATCCAAACACTGAACAAATGTTGTTTGAGAGTGGACAAGCTTCTTAAAACTCTCTCGCACCACCTAAACCAGAGGATTGTGCTATGTCTTAATTCTGAGTGTAATCATAATTCTTTTTTATTTTGGGCCTTTGTGCCAGTTCTGTTGATTTGGAAAGTTGAAGTATGACAGAAAATTAAAAATATACGACATTGGATTGGAAAAATGTGTCAGATTCGACTGATAAGTAGAGCTCCACACTAATACCATTTAGGTTTCCCATTTCGTAATGTCATAGTTTTTCATTGTATGTGGTACTAGAGAATGCTTTCGGAAGTTTCCGGTGTGGATGAGAGAAGAAAAAATAACAAAAACGATGCATTTTCAAACGAAAACTTTACATACTTTTACTTTTTAAGTCCGAACGCAGTTCATAATGCAACGCAGGTACACAATGCATTATTTAGTGCTATCATAAAAAGCACTGTAGCTAACATTAGAAATCTTCTACAGTTTTATCTTTTACTACCACTACTGTCATGATGGTGCAATGGTTTGGTGAAATCTTAGTTAAACTTTAGACATGTTTATAACTCGCTAGCTGAACAACATATCCGTCAAAACATTTGAAGGTTACTTTCTTGCCCCTGATGTGCTGAAGTTTGTTACCGCTACAGTAACATATAGCAAAGTAGCTTATGTTTACATGGGCATTAGCCCATAGACCTTATTCATGCTAGCACCATCTTTGATTTTTAAAGGGAATGACAAAGAGACTGTGAGGGATAGACTAACCATCTCTTCAATGGGCTGTACTGCAGTGTTGCAGGGTGAGCAAGAGAGAGGGTGTAAAGCCTCGGAGGGGCATTTATTGGAAATAGTAATAAACATAAAATGTCCAAAAATGGGGACAATAGTGTCCAGGGGTATGGTGTTCAAAACTAAAGGGCCTTTGACATCCTCACGGTGAAACAGTTACTCAGTGAAGGTCGGGGGTGTGTCCATGGAGCGGCCCAGGCTTGAGCATGGTCCGACAGCCACACGCAGTCCCCTCCTGGATACGTGGGCGTGGGGCGGCGGCGTCATCAACGTCTCCCCAGGTCTGTGGCAGGTATGAGGGGTAAGCGGCCCGGCCTGTAGCCCGCCCCCCTGCGACACATCTAACTCACGCTGTGGGTCCGAGAAGCAGGTCCAGCGTCACATCTAAATCGACTGAACCCTCCCCACTCTGGTCTTGGCTGTGCAAAGATGCCAGTTGGGGGACACATGGAGATTTGAAGCCGGCTCCCCGAAAAGAGGTGCAATCTGCATTTAAAGACAGCGGTGATGAAGCATTATTCACATCAGGTGTGCTTCTTCTACCACTGTCGGAATGAGGCTTATTAACTATACACCTCTTCTTGCTCTCCAGCCCACTCCCATTGTGAGCTTGGCTGAAGGACGGCCCTAAGAGTTGGGGCGATGCATTTTCAAACGAAAACTTTACATACTTTTACTTTTTAAGTCCGAACGCAGTTCATAATGCAACGCAGGTACACAATGCATTATTTAGTGCTATCATAAAAAGCACTGTAGCTAACATTAGAAATCTTCTACAGTTTTATCTTTTACTACCACTACTGTCATGATGGTGCAATGGTTTGGTGAAATCTTAGTTAAACTTTAGACATGTTTATAACTCGCTAGCTGAACAACATATCCGTCAAAACATTTGAAGGTTACTTTCTTGCCCCCTGATGTGCTGAAGTTTGTTACCGCTACAGTAACATATAGCAAAGTAGCTTATGTTTACATGGGCATTAGCCCATAGACCTTATTCATGCTAGCACCATCTTTGATTTTTAAAGGGAATGACAAAGAGACTGTGAGGGATAGACTAACCATCTCTTCAATGGGCTGTACTGCAGTGTTGCAGGGTGAGCAAGAGAGAGGGTGTAAAGCCTCGGAGGGGCATTTATTGGAAATAGTAATAAACATAAAATGTCCAAAAATGGGGACAATAGTGTCCAGGGGTATGGTGTTCAAAACTAAAGGGCCTTTGACATCCTCACGGTGAAACAGTTACTCAGTGAAGGTCGGGGGTGTGTCCATGGAGCGGCCCAGGCTTGAGCATGGTCCGACAGCCACACGCAGTCCCCTCCTGGATACGTGGCGTGTGGGGCGGCGGCGTCATCAACGTCTCCCCAGGTCTGTGGCAGGTATGAGGGGTAAGCGGCCCGGCCTGTAGCCCGCCCCCCTGCGACACATCTAACTCACGCTGTGGGTCCGAGAAGCAGGTCCAGCGTCACATCTAAATCGACTGAACCCTCCCCACTCTGGTCTTGGCTGTGCAAAGATGCCAGTTGGGGGACACATGGAGATTTGAAGCCGGCTCCCCGAAAAGAGGTGCAATCTGCATTTAAAGACAGCGGTGATGAAGCATTATTCACATCAGGTGTGCTTCTTCTACCACTGTCGGAATGAGGCTTATTAACTATACACCTCTTCTTGCTCTCCAGCCCACTCCCATTGTGAGCTTGGCTGAAGGACGGCCCTAAGAGTTGGGGCGACGATGATGAAAGGCAGTGGCGGGTCATTCCGCCACATGCAGTTCAAAGTGATTGGCTGTGAATAAAGCATTGGTTAAGCCAGACACGGCTGGCGCAGCCGCTCAGAAAGAGATAAAATATTTTTTCTCTCTCACGGCATGTGCATGTGAAAGTGGAAGGATTTTGGGTGTACGAGCACCGCTAGCAATACCGCCTGCAATTTGCCGTTTTTTTGCATACCTCTCATTGAAAGTGAACAAGACACTGCGCTTGCCTCATCGTGTGTGTAAAGGCCCTTAGACCCGGCCATTGTAGTAAGTTACCATGGCTAATTTTGTGGTTACAATGGTTTTACTACAAATACCATGGTTAAACATATAAAGCCATGTCACTTTTTGTAAGGGAATGTCACCCTAATTAAATGTATACTAAATATTTGGTGATATTATTTAATTTTGCAATCAGAACATGATCATTAAATTGATAATTACATAATATCTGATTGATACGTCAAAAATTGTTCTTTTAATAGCAGCAATGTAGTTAACTCATTTTTGTTAGTAGCATGTAGTGTAGCTCTCTAGTTTTTTTTAAAAGAGTAGCTTGACTGTGCTACTTTTTAGTTATCTTGTAGCTTGGGAAGGTACAGTTTCAAAGTAGCTACCCCCACACTGGCTACCAAAAGAAGGCTCATTAAGAATGTCCAACGGCACTGCATGCTTGCAATGCATTTCTGGCCTTCGAATGTTTCAAATTGTCACAGAATTGACAAAAAATGATATCGATCAGCAAACGTGCAATAGTTGTCTGGGCGGTGGGCCAAATACCCCAAGAAGCCTCTGTAGATTGAGAAGTCTCGGTTGTCTTCGGTCTATAGGTAGAGAATGAAGTGATTTCAAAACCATTCCTGTCTGAGGACACAAAGGTCTTCTTTCAGCCCAGTGTGCTCTGCTGAAATCAATAGGCTGATAAAATTGACAGATTGCTGGTAAATTATGTGGAATCTTGGCCTGACACAGTGCTGTCAGCAGGAAATCTCTTTTTAATAGTCTATTTCAGGAGAAGCAGGGATGTGTTTTTCTAAGTCGGAAGGGAATGTTGATCCAGAGGACTGGGGGGCAGCCTTGAAATTGCGTGTCGGTCAGACAGAGCAAACGGGACCCTAGGCTGTGGTCTGCTGGACTCTTGCAGGTGTGTGGAGGTGGGGGGTAGGCGTTGGAAAGCTGGGATTGAGGGAGGTTTTTTTTTTTTTAAAGCGAGAGATAGAGCAGCCAAAGTAGCCACCTGTCGTTCCACAGTTTTTAGGACTTCCTTTTCATCCGGTCTTCAGCACAACTCCCGGTTGGGCCAGCGTGCATGCTGCCAGAAGGCCTGATTGAAACCAACTGCCAGCGGGGGCTGCATCGGGCTCATGGGGTGGTGGGGGAAGAGTCCCTGTGAGGACTGGAATGGAGATATGTGTCTCCAAAATCTAGTGAGCTGCTTATGGAGGCCACATTTTGAATGAAATGTACACCCAAAATCGAAACTTTACTCATTTACTCACTCTCATGTTACTCCAGACTTGTTTGCCATATGATTAGAGCTGGGTAAAAATCTGAATTTTTCCTATTGTATTCATTTGAACGATCCCGATATCGATTCTTAATATCCCAAGATCAATATTTTACTCTATGTACAACCATCTACAATGCTAGTAAATCACTCACATATGCAACCAATATCGCACACTGCGACTAAAAATGTATGTGATTAGTCACTGGCTTGCATGTTTTCTGATTTCACTCACCATGATTGAGGAAAAAGTTCAGTGGCGAGTTTTCACTGCTTGTTGAGAGTAAAATTTGAGTTCGACCCATTCCGTGTAGGCCTAATGTGTGTCCAAATATGTGATCCATGCAAAACGGATGTTGTAAAGGAAGCCATTCAACTAATATAACTAATAAAGTACGTTTTAGCTCCCATTGTACAAAGGTGCCTGGGTTTGTCCTGGCAGAATTTGCCCTAACCCCGCCCCCATCCCTAATCCTAGCCATATGGAGCCTGGAATGCTGAGTAGCCTGCTAGGAACAACTCAAGACACCTTTCTCCCATCACAGTTTTTAGCTTGCTCTTGCTTGTCCCATTCATCCCAGTAATACTTGTGGTTTTGGACTCTATACTGACACCCATCATCCTGGATACTGGAAGTTTGTTTACTAAGTGCCGCTTTACACCAAAGATGTTTGTTTTTCATCTGTTTTGTTACTTTTAGTCTGTGTTTTTCTCCATCTCATTCTACACACATCCGTATAATCGACATTCTTGGATTTAATCCAAACACCTTTTTGCGCATTGTTACGCACTGGACTGTGAATGTGCAGTTGTAACTTGCAAGGTCTCTGCCGGATGTAGACCGCTATGTGCTCGCGCTTGGCATTTGATATTGCGCTGTTTATCCATGATCCGTGCCGTGAGAGATTTAGGTCATAGCGGTTTGTAGCAGCGACCTCTTGTTTGGACATTTTATCTTTTCACTTGCACTCATTCTGTTCGGACTGTCTGATGGAGCACACTTCTGCTGTTCTATACCATCACTTTGAACTAAGCTGTTGTCTCGGGCTTCATTGCTGTCTGTAGTAAGTACAGTGGTACATATGACACTTTGTTGCCATACGACACTTTGTGGAATGAACGGACTGAATTTTAAGCGCTTATATCCAATATGGTGACTACTGCAGTTGGGAGGTGATCTATAATTAAATTTAAGGGTGAATAACAAGTTTTGGTCTGTTCATTGCACAAAGTAATTGAATGGCTTCAGGCGGCTTAGAGTATAGAGTTGTTTCTTAGTTTAATGGTGTTTTTCTTTGTCCTTTTTGGAACTCGATATTTAAGGCATCATAGGTGTGCTTTTGACATAAATCTGTGACATAAAGGCTGTTCTAAAAGTTAGGCATTTGGGGATTGGGGATGCCCAATTCGGTCTTACGTCCTCGTGTTGGTGTAGTGACTCGCCTCGATCCGGGTGGTGGAGGACGAATCTCAGTTACCTCCACGTCTGAGACCGTCAACCTGTGCATCTTATCACGTGGCTCGTTGAGTGCGCTACCGCGGAGACAGCGTGTGGGGAGGCTTCACACCATCCGCTGCGGCATCCACGCGCAACTCACCAAGCACCCCACCGAGAACGAGAACCTCATTATAGCGAACACGAGGAGGTTACCCCATGTGACTCTACCCTCCTTAGCCACGGGGCTTTTTGGTTGCTTAGGAGACCTGGCTGGCGTCACTCAGCACGCTCTGGATTCAAACTCGCGAACTCTAGGGCTGGTAGTCAGCGTCTTTACTCACTGAGCTACTCAGGCCACCAATGTTGCTGCCTTTTTAAAATACCTTGTTTTAGCCAAATGCCCAAGTGTACTTTGGTTTTCCGCATTCCGCTAAATCTCATGCACAAATTTCATCATCAGCACAGTGTGTATTGTTTGTGTACAGGCCAGTTCTTCTGGACATAAAGACAGTCTGCTCGACCGTGGCGAGAAATGAATGCAGCACAAAATAAATTAAAGGATACCCTAGCTTTTAAAAATGCTGCCTCAGTGGGCAGCTACCTAGGTTTTGGAACAGAGTTTGTATTTCCCATTTATTCTAGCAGATAAAGTTTTTCCACATTTTGTTAAACGTGTTTTTGCATGTTTTCTTAAATTAAATGCGGAAAAATAACTGAAAGGAAAAAAATATGGCATGTTACCACCTTGGCTCACTTGACGTCCATCTTGTTCAGATGCCTTCAGTCAGACGTTCTCCGGGCCTGTCGTCAAATCTGAAACAAAAATATGCTTTCTCAAACCATAAAGACAAACTGCTCTTCGTGGCTCGTGAGTCAGTGGAAGGAAAAATCTTCATGGTATTGACATCATTGGGATGTGTCCGTTAATGATAGAAAGGAAAAGTCAAGCGCTGCACTCTTGTGGCTTTGTTTTCGATGCCTTCGCTTATACAACCAGAGCTGTGGTAGAGAAAAGCTTCAGGGCCACATTAGATATTTAATTTTCAATAAATAATGACTTTCTCTGAATGATGTACCGGATGCTTTGAGGCCAGGTGGGAAACCCATTTGAAACCTGCAATGCCAGAATGCAAACTTTCCACATGCGGCCTCCAAGGTTAAAGCCCTGTGTGCGAAGATCTGCAGATTATTTATTTATCAGGGTGGTGTAGTGCAGCGCGCCCAGCCTTTTTTCTTCAGTGGGTTCTTGCCGTAAGTAATGAGCGCTTGACCTTTTGACGAACTCTTTGCGGTTTCGCTATTTTAGAAATAATGATGAGATTTATTTTTATAGCCTATTTGGTTCCTTCAGCGGTGTAAGATGTTTGAAATTAGAAGTGGGCGGTTAGCTTGGCATGCAGCTGCAGGTCTGTCAGGTGAGGGAATCAGGTTTGAGCAGATACAGGCGACTTTCCTCTTCCTGGATCCCAAACCAGCCTGCCGTTACAGCATGGCAACTCTTTGGGCTAAAGTGGACAGGAGAGGAGATTTCTGACGCTGAGCAGACCAGGATCGGGCGAGACGATGGCCTGTAATGCTGTCATCTGTTAGCCATCCTCCAGACGGTCTCAAGGGACCTGGGGGAGGCCAGATTATTACCCCCACATCCAAACTTTCATGGAAAGAACTCGTCTGTCTGCTCTGCTCATCGGCCTGCTCTGTTTTAAATTGTTTATCCATTGTTTATCCAAACATATCACATGTATGTTTGCTGGTTCTGTTCACTCTTAAATTTGTGCTTGCCTTGACATTAGAGAACTTCTGACTTGCTTGAAATGTGTAAATATGGCCTTAGTTCATCTATTGCTAGTGTGTCCTGATTTTTATGACATTGGAGTTTAGATAATCTGTTCGGCATGGGGTGATTTCAGAATGTGTGCTAATTAAGCTAATGTTGTTCTTGGTAATTTGAATAATTTCCATTAATCAGTTCAAACTTCATGTTTCAATGAATCAACTTACAGCTCAAATTTGATCATTTGTTTACATTTTCTCAAAATCTTTCACAAAATCACAGAATTTTTTGTATTAAAATGTTAAATGCTGGTAACTGGTTATAACTGGTTGATTTTGTTCTGAAAAGTTTTTCATGAAACCAACGGCCAATGAAACATGTGTTTTGGACCTGAAGGAAACGGCTGCATCACACATTTCTTTGCCTAATTGCCCGTTGTTGATGATGCATTCAGTGAATGAAGACCATTTTAACAACTGTATAATTACTACATATACATGCACGGCTAATCCAGGTGCAAGGACAACATTATTAGAGGTAAAAAGGATATTTCTCAATTGTTCCCAAGTCTTCACTGAATTATTGTTAGATTTGATGCTTTAATACTGATTTCATGCTGCCGGGTTTTGACTCTGAAGCAGATCTGTAAAGAAAATAATACTTGACTGTTAGTTAACTGCTTGTTATGATTTCTATGCCGATAATTCTATGCCGGTTAAAAGTAATTGCTTATTTCCGCATATTTTGGTGAGGCAAGTGGCTGATTTTGGGCTTATTTTTCCAGACCATGTTGCTTGTTTCGGTTGCGAGGTCTGGCAACACTGCAAGGGTTGGGTATTTCGCCAACCACTCAGTATAGGGTACTGTCATTTTTAAAAGAACATTCTTTTATTTTGTTCTAAACGGTAACCTTTTAGAAAGGAGGGTGCGGTACTTCTGAACCAAAACGAAAAAATTATCCCTGCTTTTTACGCTCACAAAAATATTTTAGCCTATTTTTAAGATGTACCATTTCAATTTAATAACAAATTTCCATTGAATAGTCTTGAAGAAAATGTAATTAATAAAACTTGCATTTTTTTAAGATTTGTACATTTTATTTTGTTTAAGATTAGGCAATTCAGTTAGATGTAAATTTGTTATTAAATTGAAATGGATACATCTTAAAAATAGGCAAAAATATTTTTGTGAGTGTATTACAGTGTAGTAAGATATTTTATCGGTCTGTAGATATTTCATTGGTCAATATGTTTGGAAAAAAAATCACACTCTTAAGCCTTAACCACAATTGTACAGAGTGGTTATGAGTTATTGTAGACTTTGTCAGTTAAAACCAGTCTGGCCATTCTCTGCTGACCTCTCTCATCAACAAGACATTTCCATCCACAGAACTGCTGCTCACTGGATATTTTTTGTTTTTGGCACCATTCAGAGTAAATTCAAGAGACTGTTGTGTGTGAAAATCCCAGAAATGCTCAAACCAGCCCATCTGACACCAACAATCATGCCACGCTCCAAATCACTGATCACATTTTTCCCCATTCTGATGGTTGATGTGAACATTAACTGAAGCTCCTGACCCGTATCTGCATGATTTTATGCACTGCACTGCTGCCACACGATTGGCTGATTACATAATCACATGAATGATTGTTGGTGCCAGACGGGCTGATTTGAGTAATTCTGTAACTGCTGATCTTCTGGGAATTTCACACACAACAGTCTCTAGAATATCATCTCTTAATGCTTCTGAGATCCGGGTTGGCGCTGTTTTGGCGGCACGAGGGGACCTACACAATATTAGGCAGGTGGTTTTAATGTTTTGGCTGATCGGTGTACATGTGTTTATACATAAAATCCAATATCAAACAACTGAAAAGGATTGAGAAATGAACCTTAGTTCAATAAATACACAAGACATCAATAGGAACTCATACAGGTAAAATCGTCTTAAAAATGTTCTAAAATGTAAGTATTTTTTATTTACGTTATTACATTATTTGGGAACTTTTATTTTACTTTTATTATAGGGATTCTGGTCAAGCTGTCTATTTCAATAAATAGATTCATAGCTCTAATTGCTACCTTTATTTTTTTTTGCAAAGGTTGTAAACGTGTACTCAGACAAGTGAGGACTGCATCTGAGATAGAATGGGTAACCGGGTTCATGCGTGTTGATATTGTGCAGCTCTATGTGTGCTGGTGAGATATGAGGGGATGACAGAATGACAGGCCGAGGTGAACAGAGGGGTAAGACTCAGTGGGATATCACCTACTATGTGTGTGTGTGTGAGAGAGAGTTTTCCAGGAGTCGTCACTTTCTGGCCTTGGTTTGTGAATGAGTCCTTTTAGTGATGGTGTTTTGGGTTTGAAGGATTTCTTTTTGCCGATGCAGGTGGGACGTAAGCGAGCAAACAGGTTTTGGAGGGTGTAGGAGGTGATAATTGAGCCGAGACACTCGAGACAAAGACACTTTGTCCGAACTTCATCTTGCTCTTTTTTTTTTGGACCATTGGGTCGGACGCTGCCAAATGCTATACCTGCGTATCCCATCAGCGCCGCCACACAGAACAGCTATCTGTCTGACCGGCCGCACTTCCTGTGCCGTTCAGGTACGACTCCTACCCATCCAAGTAGAATGAAAACATTAAAATCAGCTGTTCTGTGATGCGGGTTGGCGCTGTTTTGGCAGCACGAGGGGACCTACACAATATTAGGCAGGTGGTTTTAATGTGGCTGTTCGGTATATGCTCATCCAACACAACTCAGGCTTTTTAAACATCAAAATTAACAAATAGTGCAAAAGACCAGTGTTTTCCAACCCTTTTGCCTTGCATCCCCCGACACATCCATATCACTTAAGTATACGAGCAATAGTAATATTGATGCTTGCATTACTTAACGCTACTAATAACAGCACTAAACAACACCATTTACCAAGTATAATTGCAAAGATGGTTTAAAGTGTGAGCTGTTGGGACTTGGGAATAAGTATGCCAAATGTTTGTTCTGATTCCCAAAGATATGACAACATGGGTTATATCTAAATGTTTTAGTGTTTGCATTAAGGAGGTTGCACTTTGTCTACATTAGAGGTCCACCGATTTTGCTGATACGTCCGTTTTTGGCGATATCGACCGTTTTTGCAGATACCGATAACTAAGATGGTGGGAAAGGCTGATAACCGATTAATCGGCCGCTAGTTTTTAAAATTGATTTACAGAATGTCAAAAAAATATTGTATTCTTTCCTTACTATTACGTGCACAGACAAAGCATATAAATGCAGTTTATTGTTCAATCAAAATCCCCAAAATAACTAGAAACTATTTAGATTTGGGGCATAACGTGGGACTTTTACATATAAACAAGCCCGAAGCACAACAGGGACTCTTCTTTTGAAATTATGAAAAAACTATCGGCATCTATCGTATCGGCACATCGTCGACATATTTTTGACATTAACAATAGTTCCAAAAAGCAAGTATTGGCACTGATTAACCTGTAAAACCAATATATCGGTCTACCTCTAGTCTACATCTATTAATGCTTTGCATGTTTAATGGAAAACAGACAGTGTGTGTAAAGGATGGGACCCAGAATGAGAGATATCCTACTGGGATAATAGCACGACAGGATATTTTATGTGTTTTGTTTTTTTTAGCTCTATTGAGGTGTTGGCTTGGATTACAAGGGTTGGAAGATGCAGGCAAAGATGTACAAACTACTATAAAATGTTTCTGACAGATATTTTTGAGTCATGAGAGTTAATTTAATCAATGAAGAATACAAGTATTTTACCATATTAGACATACAGTATACAGCATTTATTGAACATATTGTTTTTTTTTCATAGTTAGGCTAAGTGTCTTTTTTCGGGAAAAGAATGATTCAGCGTATCAAATTGCATCCACTCATGTCCTCGATATAAGCTCAGTCCCAAAAGTTCCCTCCAATTCTGAAAGTATGAGAAGGATGGTCTTCCTTTTAACATTGTTGTTTTGCTTTGCAAAGTCCAACTCCATGGCGCCGTTTCTCCTGTAAGAGTCACAAGAGTATTTCTCAGTCCTCTTCTTTGGATAATCTTTGGCAGATAGCTTTACATCAGCTCCTTGTGGTAAAAGATTAACATTTGATGTATGTTTTGTGTGTCGAAGTGTGGAAAAGGTGGAAACTGAAGCTGTGAAAATGGAAATTGCCTTCTTTGGCAAAATGTTCAGCTCTTGTGTAAGACAAGTTGCTGCAGTCTGAAAATTCTGGTCTTTTTCCAGTCGTACGCTTTTTTCCCTTCAATTCAAAAGCTGAGCCCAGTCCAAAGACAATTGACAAATAATTAAATATGAATTGATATTTGCATATATACACTGCAGCTTAAAGTTTTCAGTCAGCAGTTTTTATTAATTGTTGATGTTTTGTAAATCCATTTGTGTTGTGGTCTAACTCCTCAGGGCCGATTTTCTCTCTCTGTCTTTGCTCTGCAACGAAAGAAAACAATTAATAATAGATCAGTAATGAAAATGCTTTAGGTGTGGCAGAATTTGCATTGGTGTTTCAATCTCATTCTTGAACGATAAACATTTGAATTCACATCACTAATCGATCACAGTCATTTGGAGCAACATAAAAGTACAGACCAATAAAAACCTATAAAAAGAAACCCTAAAATATTTCAGGTTGATGGAAGTTTAGTGAAGAAAAATGTCCATCTCACTTCAATCTCATTCTCACATTTTTATAAGCGATTATTTTATTAATAAACAAATGTATTTTTTTTTCTTTGAAACGATATGGATTGTGAAAAGCGCAATATTAACGAAAATATTAATGAAAAAAGTCTATGATAATATGAAATATGAAAATATGTCTTTGATAAAAGTTTTTTTTTTGCAGACACAATTATACACTGTGTGTGTGTGTGTGTGAGATATATATATAGAGAGAGAGAGAGAGAGAGAGAGAGAGAGAGAGAGAGAGAGATAGTAATATAAAAAATGAAGTGTATAATAATACAAAATAAAATGAATACAACAAATTTATAAAATTTAAAAAAATATATATATTTGTTTTATTCATTTTATTTTATTATTCATTATATATATATATATATATATATATATATATATATATATATATATATATATATAAATAGAATGAATACAAAAAAATAAATACAATGAATACAAAAATAAAAATAAAATATATATATATATATATATATATATATATATATATATATATATATATATATATATATATATATAAAATGAATAAAGATGAAAAAACATATATATATAATATATATATATATATATATATATATATATATATATATATATATAAAATAAATAATAATAAAAAAATAAAATTATTTTTACATTTTTTTAATGGAAGATCTCATTCTCACGACATAATATAATCCATTATTTTACAAGTGGACAAGATTAATTATTTATTTGTCTTTGTAACAACGTGTAGTGAAAATGCGACACCGTTTCTACTGAGCTGTTGACTTTTTGTCTTGATGTTGCTGTTCCCCCGTGGGACGGTGGTTAGGCATTAATGCGCCTGCTGTTTTTCTCCTATCACCTTTCCGTCTGCGGTAGCACACACACACACACAGACCTGGCTCGCATTTCCCAGTTTGCTTTGGTTAGAACGGGATCATATGGAATGCCGTCGTTTCGACAGCACCATCTGACATAGGCGGAGCTCCTAATCAAAACACTGAGCCTTAACTGATGGAGTCTCATTTGAAAATAACCCTGACCCTCAACGTTTTCCTTTCTTTTCTTTTTTCCTTCGATATTTTCCCCCAGCCCCTCCTCTTAAGTTCACTGCCACTTTAAAGTCACCAGCGCTTTGACTCCAGGGATAACTTGCGTCAAAACTAATAGGATTTTGCCTACATTTGCTTTTCATATCCTGTCTAACACGCCGTAAAGAAATTATTATTGCTGGAGCTTACGTCTAAATGCCAGGATTGATCGTACATTCGCCTACTCTGAAGTCCTTTATAAACACATTATTTCCTTGTACTTAAAGGCAGGAAACACATAACGGCAAACTCTTAAATATCTATATCAATAAATTGGCATTCCTGTTTTTTTAATTTAAGCAGTCTACGACAGGCCTCTTTAACACAAATATTTGCCTTCACCTAAGGTTGACAGGTAACGTTGACAGCTTGATGGCGATGACAGGCCGATCATCTTCTCCTCGAGTTAATCCAGATTCACTCCCTTTGAATGCACCGTTTACATTATAATAACACGCTTTTGATTGTTTTAGCCATGTTCGGTGGTAGCCCACAACCAAAACCACTCGTTTCCTTTCGTTTTGATTATACGGCTCACCGCACCACCTGTGTTAAAGGATAACCCAATTCCAGCCAATTTATTAGCCAATTCATGTGACGTAACTCTCCAGAAGGCATTGAAGTATTCACACTTGCCAGTTTTATTCGATTTCATGTTTGGCAAAAAGTTTCAAGATTCGTTTGATTGAAACGTCAGTTTAGAGAGGAACATTTCGGCTTTTAACATGCACCACTAACACTTCAGATAATTTCGTATTGTGTCAAATGTTTGGGCTCCCGAGCGAATGACTCTAATCTCTTCCATATGCTCGTAATGAGAGAAGTCTCAACAATTATGAAGAAAATATGACCCGGGCTTTGACTGCATGACTACCTACACAGCAGACAGCATAATCATATGGAAAATGTGCCAGATTTTCCCATCCGTCCTACATTATTCACTGTTTAAAGGAGTAGTTCACCAAAAAATACAACTCTGATATCGTTTATTCACTCCCATGTCGCTGCTTTAGTGCAGAAATTTGTAAAGAATCTTTATTACGCTTTTTGCATATAATGAATATATACTGACCAAGCTCCAAAAAGCACGAAAACAATCCAAACACACCATAAAAGTCATTCAGATGACCGGCGTGCTATATACCAAGTGTGCTCAACCCATACCATAGTTTTGTGTGAGGAACAGGCCACCGTATTAACCATTGTTGTTCTTCACTGATAATCTCCCCTTCCATCAAAGCTCACGCCCTGATTTAAAAAAGGCACTTGGATGTAATTTATGCCAAGACTGCATTGCTTCACTATTTTCGAATTCTGGAAGCAAATGCGGGCTAGACACGAGCATCGTCAGAGGGGAAGATCAAATGCAAGTCCGTTTCTGGAGCCTTTCTGTTTTTTAGGATGACAGCCGTGGTCACTATGAACCGTCATTGCATGGAAAGAGGTTCTTGAAATATCTCCATGGTCCAAATTAGCAGCATGGTTCTTTGAAATGACGTTAGGGTGGGTAAATTGAGTACGTTTTGGTTGAAAAAGCCTTTTAAATGCATGCTCCCGAAACATTTATGTTATGCAATACATCACAATTTATCCATACCTGTCTCACATCCTCACCTGTGAGAAACCAAACGCTGAATAATGCTTGCCACTATTGGCTTGTGTGGTTTAGTAAAAAAGGCGAAGGCAAATGGTGTCAGAATGAAACTTGTGTATGTGTGTAGTACAAACTCTGATATAGAAATTCAAATTTATGCTGTCCAAGTTGAAAATAAATATATATAAAAATGCCAGATGAATCAAAAGATGGAAAATGTTTGAGGTAAAATCGATCATTTTTATATAGACACAAATCTGTTTTATTCCTGAACGTCTTTGCAGGCAAAAGTAGCAGTTTTCTGCTGCATGACTGTCTGCGTTTGATTTAAAGGTCTATAATGCAGTTTGCAGGAGATTCTCGATTCCACTGTCTGTTTTGTGTCAGCTTACAGACTTTAAACTTTGGCGCAAACCCGAACATTTGAGTTTAGTTATACCTCGACGTCTTTCGTTTGGAGTCTGTTCTTTTTTTCTTTCCTCTTTCTTTCTTTAGAAACAATAAAGGCTTGTGTCTTGGCTGTGTGATACTTTCACGGCATAATGAGCACTAAGTAGGGGTAAAAGAGACGAATGTGGTTTTGGAGTGCACATACCCACTTCTGAAACTTCACTACAAAGGAAAGGCCGGTCTGTTTCAAATATCTGCCTGCCACTAGAATCCTGAAGACATGGGCGTAATTCTCGATAGGACTTGTAAAGATCTATCATTTCATTTGTAAGGATTAAAGTTATGGCCTGAAATGGGAGTGTTGGCCTTTCGCCTGTTGTTGTTCCTAACTGGGTGGTTTTTGGGTGGTTTCTTTGTGATTTTCATCAACGATCGGACCATAAACAGTTTAACGAATTAAACTATTTTAATTATAGGTTGCCAACAGGGCTGTTTTATCAGTGATAAGGTTTATTTTAGTGCACCATTTTATATAATTACTCAGACACTTAAGCCACAATTGTTTGAATGTCTTTGCGTTATATAACGGAAAATCAAACCATGTGGCATTTATGCCAAGGAATAAAGCACAAGCACACTTTAAGCAAAACAGCTCTCAAAAAGAAGTTTAATAGGCTTCAAATGATAAAACAATACATGTATTGGTCAAAATCAAGAAAATACACGGAAAACTTTTTGGTTGTCAAATGCCGTTGCAACATCTCCTTAGGTAACGTGATTAACTCTGGCCTGTACAGACCTGCGGTTACTCTGCTAGGACACCTGTGTGATCTGATAGCCACTAAAATGACACCAGTTGATTTAAAGTCATTGCAAAAATGGCACCGAAAAGTAAAATCTGTTCATTTTTTGCGGATGCCATATTTATATTCAGCTATCTAATGCAATGAAATGTATAAATTAACTTAAGTGTGTGAACTGTATGTTTCACTCCTACTTTTTACATTTATAAACTGTTATGTTTCGATATCGGGTGAATTGGGTACAGATGCTTAAACATGCTCATTGAGTAGTTTTTTGTTGCTGCATCTAAATCCACAAAATCCAGACATCCTTTCTAGGCTGTATCGTGTAACAAGAAAAACGCTTTGTAATTAAAAACATCTAAATTTGTCTGGTTTACAAACCCTAATACTCTTCAGCTTAAAGAGATCTGCGAGGACCGCTGTGTTCTTTTCAAAAATGGGTGAAAATCCTCTGAATTATTTTAAATGGAAGTTCTCTGGAACAAGTTGAGCGTCGAACTTGACAGGGATATTAACTGGGGAACAACGAAGCAAGTAGCACAACACGGGATGTTACTGTGAATAGTTGAGGAGGGTGCATGGCTACTTAGGGGTAAAATACCCTTAAGCAGATGTTCTGTGGATTCTCATGGCCTGATATATAGATCACGGGCCATTTACATTAGCATATTTATGCCTCCCATTTGCTCATTTGTCATAAATGGCCCAAACTAGGTTTGTTGTAATTCAACCGAGCATCCTCTGCGGAATCTCTTGCTGCTATTGTCCCAAACGTTTATGGTTTATTTCCTTCACAGCAGATTTTAAACAATTCTTTGCATTCTTGTTTCATGTTTCCTTTTAGTTCAGTGGCTTCTGGAAGCTCTTCAAGTGTTTGAGGATTAAAAGCACCCTGACCAAAAATGCTCTTGTGTCATGGCTCAGCCTTAATTGCCTTGGGCGCTTGTTGTATTTCAACTTTTGACAGTTCTTCGCCACGCAAGTTTAAATTACAGATCACTCTGCTTTTGGTTTGGTGTCATTGTATTCCTCACAGCCAGAGCATGATTTACGGTTTTATTTTTAATGTGCTGCGGCTCTATGGTCTAAGGTCAGTGCAGTCGTGCTCTCTGAGAGACCAGATGAACGATGTGTTTGTATATTTCCTGACAGGCTCTTGTTGATTGGATATTTTCTGCTGGGCTACTTTTAATCCGATCTTTCGTTGCATCTGTCTATGAGGTCATGTTAGCAGCACACAGTAGTAGAGATATCTCACATGATGGAAAAGGACATGTGGATGAAGTCATAATTCAGCTTTAGAGTGCCGAGGATGGTTTTTTAGTGTCAAATGTCTCAGGGAGGGTGAAATTATGACATAGATTCATGATAACAGATAAGTAGTTTGCCAGTGTGAAATTTTATATCGGAAGATATTCCTGCCTCAGAAAACTTGTACCAAACTATATCATATTATCTTTCAGAATTTTAGCATCTGGTTTTAATTAATTACGTTATTGGTAAAAGCAGTGCCACTTCCAGAAATTGGGAATATGGGAACATATTTACAAGCTGCTTTTATGTCGATCAATTTTGTTGCAATATTTACAGTCCTCTTTTAGAAAGGAAATGAGTACCTTGTTTATAAAGCACTTTAAGCTACAGCTAGAATGAAAGGTACTTGATAAATTAAGTTTAATATGACGGCATTTTGCGTATTTCATGTAAAAGTGTCTAATTTCAAATGTTTAACCTAACAACACCATCCACCTTCTCGCCTCAAGTCGTTGCCCTCAATGACCTTGCTAACAGAGAATAAATCACACACTTTTACCCCTCCCTGAGGTACAACCTTATTTCACACCTCTTTTGGAATTTCTTCAGCTTGTTTTTGGACTTGAACATGTCTGAATCATTCCACAATCATTTCATGAGAACATCTACATGCGTTTTACTCACCAGTTTCCTCTGGTTGCTGAGGCAAAACGTGCAAATCTGTTTGGGTTGCGAGTTCTCGGAGTCTCTGCTTGGAGATCCGTGGTGGTGGTAATAGTTTGAGGTCGAGGGTCCCCCACTGTGGCACGGCTGGCCGTCCCCGCAAGCTTCACCCACCAGCAGCACGTTTCCCAGGTGGGAGATGTAACTGGATGCCAATCGCAATGTCTCTATCTTGGAGAGCTTCCGGTCGGCCGGTTCCGTTGGGATGAGAGTCCTCAATGCAGTGAATGCAGTGTTGACACTGTTGGTCCGATCTCGCTCCCGTGCGTTGGCTGTGTTGCGTTGACGGCCCTCTGGCACCGGCGAACCGGTTATGCCAAGGGAATTCGGTGGTGCCCCTACGAGCCGTCCACTGCCACCCCCAATACCAGGTTTTCTCTTTCTGCTTCCAACTTTGAGATCATATCCCGAGGTGTCCAAACGAAATGAGCGGTCATCAGAGCCGGAGCTCTCGCTACCATTCTCATCATCTTCTGACATCATAGATATATCAGAGTATAGGAATCGGCTGGGAGCCGGTCGTACCATCGCAAAAGACATCGTCAGCAGGTGCTGAAACTTCTGTACCTCTCCAAATGTTTCTTATAAGGCTCTAGATATCTTTATACATGGATCTCTTAGCTTTAGAACGAAGAATTCACTTGTTTGTGCTCAAACTCTTGTAGTCCTTTGGTAGAGTTGTACTCTGGTTTTACATTGCTGTGTCACTGAAGTTCCTTAGAATTCAAGTTTAACTTTGCAGTCAAATCAGAGGAACTTTGGGAACTGATCTTTAGGTGTTGTTGTAGTTGAACTTGACCTCAGTCACATCCCATCAATGTTTCTGTCCTTAAGCTAAAATCCATGTCTCGTTTCTATGTAAACACATGCAGACTCCTCATCTGTCTCTCTCCGTGTCTTTGCAGCGCTGACTCTCCCTCTGAGCAGAGACCCACGTGTGGTTTCACTCTTGAGTGTTTCAGTATGGTTGTGCTTTATAGGTTGTGGGAGTGTCTGGTATGATTTCACCCTCCCTTTCTCTCCCTTTCTTTCTCTCTCTGTCCATCCCTCTCTTTTACTGCTTATGCAAATACCCCAGCTGGCTGCTCAGCACAGGCAGGGAGTAAAGTGGCTCCATCCAGCTATGAATTTCCTCATGTAAATCACTGTTAAAGAATGGCATTTCTTGCTTTCTTCTTTTTTTCTGTCTTACTCCTTTGGCTTCTATTTTTTTGGTGTGGTTTTATTTCCATTTTCTTTCTTCTTTTTTTTACATTCTTTGTGTTGCTTCCTTGGTTTGTTTATTTTGTTTCCTTTTATTTCCTTTCTTTCCTTCCAGTCTGTCTTGCTCGCTTGATTCCTTGCTTTTTTTTACTTTCTTAATTTCTTGCTTCCCTTCTTGTTTCCATCCATCTTTTCTTGCTTCTTTCCTTCCTTGCTGTTGGTCTGATTGTCTTTCTGCCTTCCTTCTAGCCTTCTTTCATTTCAGTCTGTCTTCCTCGCTTGATTCCTTGCCTGTTTACTTCCTTGCTTTTTCCTTCCTTCCATGCTTCCTGTCTCTCTGATTGTCTTCCTGCTTTCCTTCTAGCCTTCTTTCTTTCCAGTCTGTCTTGCTTTACTTCCATACTTTCTTGCTTCCTTCCAACTTTGCTTTCTTCTTTCCTTCCTTGCTGTCGGTCTGATTGTCTTTCTGCCTTCCTTCTAGCCTTCATTCTTTCCAGTCTGTCTTCCTTTACTTCCATCCTTTCTTGCTTCCTTGCTTTTTTCTTCCTTCCATACTTAGTTGCTTGCTTGCTTCCTTTTAGCCTTGTTACTTTGCAGTCTATCTTTCCTTCATGCTTCCTTTCTTGCTTTTTTCATTCCTTTCTTCCTTCTAGTCTTCCTGTCTGTTGTAATCTGTCTTTTATTCTTGGTCTCTCCTTTGACATCGGCCCTGCTGTCTTTCCTTCTACCTCTTTCTTCCACTCTTAACATACTGGATGATACTGGATCATAGTGAGAGCACTCACACTCAAGGCCTTAGCCCTGGAGTTTTATAAAAATACATAAAGTGGGGGCCATTCTGCCCTCTTCCCCCTGACCCTCCGTATCTTTTAGCTTACCACGTTATTGACAAACGTGTCCATCACTATCATCATATTTTCTTCCGCTCGAGACTGTCCAGCTTGATGAACCGCTTTGTCCATGAAGATGAGTGGTTTGTTTCACACTTTAACACACTGACGTTTTCTTTGGCTGGGTCAATTTAGTCACGGGAGGGAAATAGCTACAAAACATCATCCAGTGGGACCATAACTCACATCGTTGCACCTGTTCCACCCTCAGTCATTACCAGCAATCAGTTTATGATTAAAAGAAGATGAGCCCTCTGAGAAATAGATTTTTGTCTTGTTGTCTTTTTGAGGAAGGGATATATTTGGTAAGTTTGATGAAGTTATTGTATGTTCTGTTACGGGTTTGAAACTTTATAGCTGGTAGCCATTTAAAGTATTGTTCCCAAAACATGGACTGTCCCTATAGGTTTGGATGAAGAAATACACAAGAACAGGATTTGAGTGCTCTCAGAAAGCTCCTCTTTCTGTGAGATCAGAAAATTAGGCATCTGAGGACATAGTCTTTAGACAAGAAAAGCTTTGGTGCTCTTGCAAATTATACAGGTCTGAATCCGGTTTGTGATATATCTAAATCCCATTCCTGATCATTCTTCCCAATTATTTCTTGTTCCCTTTCTACTGTATTGATAAAACAAACTTCTACAGAAAGCCAAAATAAAATGAAAAGAAAAAAAATGCTAGGTCAAGTCTTCATTTGAACGACCATTTGATGGATCTTAAAGGCAATCCTTATTGTCATCATAACTTCAATTTATATTTACCCTCTGGAAAATATGATGAAACGAATTGGTGGCTTGTCATTTTCCCCCCTTCATTTTCTCTAGATTTCATATTTTTGACATCAGGTCAGGGCTAGTCTGGCGGTGTAATGATGTGGTTTTCGTAACATTTTTTCTGCAAATGACGGACCAAGATGGAAATTGTAAAAAAGACTTTGAGGACTCTGTAAATCCATATTAATGTCGTCTTGTGTTTAGTCTCTTTGAACCACAACCTCATTAACCACAACCAGACGGGATATCTGATTTCCGGCGAGTTCCTGAGATTTGTATCACCACATTTGCTCGTGGGCAGAGCCGCGGGAGAGGCAGCTAACGGTAATCACTCACTAATGTACTTTTGCACTCTATTAGGTCTTGTTTTTGGGACAGTGAACGGGACCGCTCACCCAAAAATGTACATTCTCTCATGCACTCACCTACAAACCCCTATGACTTTCTTTTTGTTAACACAAAAGGTGGCGTTAGGCAGAATGATAGCCTCAGTCATTATTCATTGTCATTGTATTTTTATTCCATACAGTGAAAGTGAATAGTGACTGAGGCTTTCATTCTGCCCATTTTTTTTTGTAAACTGTAAATGGTCTGCACTTATGGCACTATTTTAACCTTAGCGGTATTCAAAGCACTTTACACTGTCTCATTCACCCATTCACACACCAGAGCTGCCATGTAAGGTGCTCAAGGGGCTCAGTGTCTTGCCCAAGGACAATTCGGCATGTGGAGTCACGTGGGCCGGGAATCAAACCACCAACCCTGCGATTAGTGGACAAGCCGCTCTACCACCTGAGCCACTTTTGCTGATTTTGTCTGCTCTTTGCCTTTTTAAGGAGAATGTATTACTTCATGTCCCCAAACAGAAAAACACTTAACACCTGAAACGTGCTTTCTCCTTAAATTGAAGCTGGAAAATGTTGTTGGTCTGTGGGGGCGTAGAGCCTTTGAGATGTGTTTCATGTTTTCATTAATGAAAATTGTTTTGTTAATGGCTTCTTTGCGAGTGAAGAGATTTATATTCCTCTGAGTGGGAGAGCACTCTTTAATTTTATTCTTGTAAAAGGGAATTTTGACCTGGTTTAACTACCAGCAGTAAATCATTAGTCCAACACAATTGTATTGAAATAATGTTTCCCGCATGTCGAAACATGCACGATTATTCCGCTTTAAATGGACTTTTCCTTTTTTTCAGGGCAATTGGAATAAACCCTTTAAATGTCTTTTTTCCGCTCCTGAAATCAATTTTCAAGTAGAATTGCTTTACCAGCCACTCGTCAGACATATTCTGTCTGCAGACTGAAAAGTATCAGTTGCACGTCTGCAAAGATAGTGTCTTCGAGAAGAGGAGCAAACAATATACCTTGCATCTGGTTGCTTCTTATGATGTGCAATTTGCAAACAAATCGTTCTTTTGAACCAGTTGAATCATTTGGCCGAACCGATTCGCAAAGCATTTGTAAATGACTCTACTATAATTGCAAACTTTGTTTCAGAATAAAACCACGAGTTGAGCCAAAGGTTTTAATGACATCGCTTTTTTTTCAGCCTGATCTTATGAGAAGTATATGAACTGTCGACATTTTTGCAAGAATGATATTATGTGTTTCAGTGCATGTATCGTGGCCATTCAGAGATGAAATGTCCACTGTGTGGCGCTAAAAGTGAGTTAAATATTCACCCAAATGATGATACTTGAGAAGTTTACATGAGTTTTAAATAAACAAAGCCTTCCTCCCAACCCTAAACCCAAAACTGACATTTCATAAAACCTCACCCATATCATTTGGTGGTGTTTCTATGACACTTTCGACTCACATGTCGACTCGTGTGCTCTTCAGGATTCGTGCCATGGTCCTTTGCATTGCAAGTGCATTGCTTTATCAGTTGAGCTACCGTGCAGTTTGAACACATTCGAACAAGCTTGTAAATATAGTTGGTTATGTAACGTAAACATTCAAATGTATCATACACTACAGTAAAAGTGTTAAGATAGAATTGTGTGAATGACCGAGCGTAAGTGTTTATGAACTGATAATCTAACATTTTACTCTTGATTAGTGTGAATAAAAGTAGTTGTAGCACCTCTAGTGTTCATTTCACCAGTAAGCTGCTGCTGTACGTACAATGAGCCACGAAACAATCTTTTAGCAAAAAAGTAGGTAGTAACATGAGACAAGGTTGGGTTCTTTTCTCGTGTTTATTCAGGATTTTGTTTATGCTTTGCACATGATGGCGGGATTATTTTGCTTTATATTAAGTAGAAAAGAAATTGCAGTTGTTGTTGTTGTTGTAAGAAATAGGGAAAGGCACTCAATGCATTAAATACTCATGGCTTCTAGTGTCATAGTTAGCACCGCAGTGACAGCAATATTTCTTTCCGACCCCGGTTTTGACCTTTCAGTCTTTAGAGGAAAACCCAGCCACAGCAGTCCGTATATCCCGGGACGAGTCATTATAGGAATTAGGTTGTGACGTGACTGTATTCATTAGAAGCGAGTGAGAGCACAGCAGCTCCCCTCAGATGGCATGTCTCTCTACCTCATAAAGATCGACCTCTGGGGTAACGAATGACAGCACTCCTTATCTCACTGTCACTAACGGGGCGGCACTTTCAGCCCCCTTAAAGTGGGGAAAACATCCCATCTAACTACCATTAGCTCCGAATGACCTCCTCCAGTGCTTTGCAACATCTAATCCAGACTGCCGCCATCTGTGGAAAAGCATTTTCTGGGCTCCGGTCCTCTCCCCAGTCCGCAGAGCTTTTGTGTTTGGTTAAACACCCAAGGTGCACTGTACTACGATCGGCCATTAGGGCATCGGCTGTCGGCTTGGATCTGCGGCTCTCTGCTGTTAGCTCGTGGGCGGATTTCGTCTGGACAACTCCACGTCCAGGAAAAGAGCCCTGTATCGTTTTCAAACCAGCACTGGATGCTTAATCTAAGCCAGACGCGAACCAGCTGCACTCACAAACGCATACGGTGCTGTGCTTAGGTCACAGCAGTGACTTGAATCAATTTATTCAATGGTGAACGGGGGTTAAACGAAGGGAAAAATAAAAGCAATTAAGCTGGTGAAGCCCTTTGTTCTCATTTTCAAATTGCTCTTATTGTGACTTTTACGTTGTTAAAGAACTCTTTTACCCTGTTCGTTTTTATGACGTGTTTTCTCTTGGGTACATTTTAAGTGTGCAAAGCATATAAACAGGCCGAAACTACAGTGGGGCTCAGCAGAGCCCTGGAGTTTGTTCCTTCCCTTATAATAAGACGGCCGGAAGACCTAATTCAGACCAGTCCAATAATCTGGCAATCCATTTACCTTAAACCAGCATAAGTTGTTCTAAGCTGGTCTCCCAACCTAGTCAGGTTGGTCTGGTTTCTGTTTTTCGAGGGATTTTGTGAATGTGGCCAAATTTTGGAGAGTTTAAACACAAATGTGAAGCTTATAATTTCATAAAAGCACTTAAATGAAATCTTCGGTTAGAACTTGAGTATTATGTGAGCTGGAAAGTTGTCTAAATTGTCATTTTTACTGTCATTTGAGGGTTTCAGGGTTTGTTGACATAACTTTATGCAGAAAAGGTTAGGAAGTGATTTTATCACACTAAAATCATGTTTACAAGCATATTGTTTATGTCTTACTATTAAACTTTTGAAATAATTAGTATTTAATTGTTAAACAAATTGGCCCCCATTCACTTTCATTTTAAGTGCCTCACAGGAATCAAGATTTTTCTTTTATTTAAAGAAAATGTATTTTTGTGGTAATCAATATTATGCCACAAATGCTGTCGATTGAGCTTATCTTGTATTGAACCCGGAACATTCCTTTAAAGGCTTCCAGGTTCAGAAGAAGTTAAGCCCAATCGACTGCATTTGTAGCTTAATTTTGATTATCAAAAAATTTATTTCGACTTGTCCTTCGTTAAATAAACAAATTTAGGTTACAGAAAGGCACTTACAATGAAAGTAAATGGGGCTCAAGATGTAAACATTTTACACGTTAACATAATTTTACTTTGAAAAAAATCGCTTACGTGGTTTAAGACGTAATATTAAAATAGTATTGGATATAACTTTACATGCACTGTGTAACAAACCGTTTATTTAAAGCCGTGTCAAGTGATTCCACGCAACAGTTTTTGTAGTTTTAACAAACCATTTGGATTGGTTAGTGTAATGTATGATTATTTTGTTCATTTAACTTGATAAGCATTGGCCATTCTTTCAGTCAACAATTGGCTACCAGCTGTTTGGTTGACGTGGTAAATGTACAGTATTGGCATGCATCTTGACGTCCACTCTTACCACACGCTGTGAGTGGCACAAAAATAGCTGATTTACGGCTTGCGGGTGAAGTCTCCATTCTCCATACTGTAAATCCGTTCCTGTGTTTATTATGCCTGTGACATGCATTGTGTGTAATGTATAAGCGTGCACTGCTTCACACAATCTGTTTCTTTGCTATGATGTGCTGTTGAGTCGAGCTTTTACCTCCTGAAAATTAATTTTTGACCATTCTCTCCGCAGAAGGTGGGGAAAACAGTAGTGGCATTTCGGCCATTGTAAAAACGTTCCTGGGTTTGTTCCTGGCATGCAGCAGATGCCCTAACCCCGCCCCACCATAATCAAAGTCTGAAAGACAGATTAACCTTTCTCAAATCCCGTGATGTTTCAGGAAGTAAAAAAAGGGACACTGCCTTAATTGCGTTATTTTAATTTTCACTCATTAAACAAACATTCGCAGAAATTAACGCATTACATTTCCCAGCCCTAAAAATAACACTTCATTTTAACATTTACTCTCTCCATCCAGTTTTGTGCAAAGCATGCTAGGAACTGCAAATCACTACCATTTCTGTTCATGTCAACACAAATATGTATGTTGTCCCAACACAAAAGGATTAAGGAAAGGCTGTCTAGACACTTTCTTCTTCGTTGAAACAACTTAGTTAAATAAGTTCACTTGGTTACATGCATTTTTACAAGAGAGGATTCAACATTATGCTTTAAATTCTCTCCATTGAGCTTAACTTGTGTTGTACCCAGAACATTCCTTAAACTTTGTCTACACAATGCAGATCTTTTGTGCACTTTTTTTTAGTAGTGTTTGCTTTTATTTACTGCTTAATATGCCTTTATGGAACTCGAGCGAAGCTCAAGCTCATTGGAGTCTTTCACGTTTTCTCATATTCCTTACGCAGGATGCTTGGGTTTGGATATTATTCCATGGTAATTTTCCAATTTAGATTTTTCCAGCAAGCTGTTAGCGGTCGATGTTAGTGGTGCTCTAATGGCCCGCGTGCAGCTGCCACTCACAAAACCCACATTCACGCGCAAGTACCCTATCTCTCTCTCTTACTTGTACGTGAGCACACGGATGCGGTATGCTAATACATCTGCACACATTCCTGCCGCAGATGCATGGCCCTGCTTGGACGGAGCTCATGGAAAGTGTGGAGGTGGCTTGTTTCCACAGCGGGGTTGAGTTTACTGGGATTATAAATGATCGCATTAGAGTGAAATGCAAACCTGTATTTGTGGGGAAGAGATGCAAGTTGCTCCGTCTGCAAATGGCTTGTCGCTCAGTGGCCCGTGCCGAGCGGGTACGAAGTCGAACCGCTTCCATAAATCCCAGTCTTAAGCAGTTCTCTTCCCGTTGCCGCACCTCTCCATCGAAAACCAGTATTTCTCTGTGTTAAACGCCCAAATTGTACTGCCAGAGTCAAATCAGCACTACCACTGGAAAAATATTCTGTGCCAGCATGAATTCATAAATCAAATTACTTAATGCACCTAAACACATGATTGAATTAGAAAAGACCACATTTTTCAATTTCAAGCTATATTGCCTAAATTGCCCCAGGAGATCTCTATAATTAGTTGATTTAGTAAATGCACCAGTCCTGAGACTGCTGGTCATTTCTCAAAGAAAACTTTAGAAATGTATGAGTTATTTCATCGCCGATGCCCAGCTGGGTTGTCAAGGTAAGTTGTGGTCCAAAGAGATCACATGAGATGTATTTTTCTGTTCTGGTGGTTTTTGTTGATTTGGGTTCTTTGTTTTGGTGGCTTTTGCCACTTTTGATTGATTGTTATCAGAGAAGGGACAAAGTTATTGGGAATCAGGACATATTACAGGCCAAATTTGAACCCATTTCTCCTGAATGTGCACTGTTGGGCAACCTGTATGGAGCATGTACAGTGCCAGCTAGGCCACGATCAACATGATGACTTTTTAAGGGTAAAAATGAAATAAGCTCAACACTTTTGTATCTTTAAATATGCAACTTTAATGTTTGTAAGTAAAGCTTGGTGTTTCATATGTGTAAAGGAAAAGAAACTGAAATGTTTCGCTGTCTGTTTAATTTTAGCACCATATGATTGTGGCGACTTCCTGTCAGGATTGTAGACCAGTTTGATTTAAGACTAACAAGCATCAAGGGTGAATATATTAAACCTTTTAAGCAGTGTTATTATTCACAGGCTTTAATTTGATATGAAGTGTTAATATTTTATCATGGCATATTCATTCATTTTAGTTCATTTTTCTCTGAAGAAAATGACATATAATTTTAGTCGACACAAATCTTTTTTTTTGGTTAACATTAAAGTGTAAAATGGCAAATAAGTATCAAACTGCAACAGACCAAACTTTAACCAAAGATTCAATTTTTTGGAAAAATATAAAAGCTACTTCCAATTATTTAAACATGAATCAAAGATAATCGTTGAAGACAAAAGGGGATATTTTGAACCTTTTCCAAGCCATGTCATATGGGTTTGAATCAATATAATTGTGAGTTAACATTGACCGATGTTTTGGTGAACTATCCCTTTAAAAGGCATAGCTTTACCCATTTCATTCTGGTAACGCCAACTTCTCGGACCAGCAAGAAAGCCATAATGTCATTTGTGGCTTCCTGGTCTTGGCAGGTTTCCTCTCCTCCCGGTTGTTCGGGATTGTGTCCGTCACCTTTGCTGGTCAGTTTGGCTCTTAGTAAAAACAAGGGGCTGGTCATCCCTCTAGAGTTTCCCTGCCATCCATCTGAGAGACAGATCCACTGACAGATGTGTTATTGTTGTTTATCTTTTTGGCGAGAGTCGTACAGGTGCTGCATTGCCAACCCCTGCTCCTAAATGCAAAGATTGACCTGGTCAGGCAGACACTTCCATAAACGTCTGAAATATCAAACACACTTTCCTAATAGACCCTCTCTGCTTGTACAGCGACCGGGGACTCAGACCACAAACCCTGCAGTCGATACGCCACATCCGTATCCCCCAACCCCTCCTCCAGCTGTTTAAGACATTATCAGAGTCTGGATCTAATATCTGTTTTTAATAACGTCCCTCTTTTAACCTGTCAATTCACGCTGTCGGTTTACTTTGCAGCAACGTCATGGGAAAACTTGGCTGCCACCACATCAGTCATTTTAGAGTCATCGCCGTGCCGTAATGTGCTGTTCGGGAACATCTTTCGATGTCAAAATCACGTTTAGACTTTCACAGCGTCAAGCGTTTTGAGCATATTCGTAAATAAGTTCTATGAAAGCGAAGAAGTGTTTTGCAAAATAAACCAGATGTACTTGTTCTGATCTGTCTGCATGTGGGCGGCCAAAACAGACAATCGTCCATCGGGGTCTGACCGCAGCTTATTCGTTATTACCAAACCTGCTGTGGAGGACACGTGTGCTGTGCAGAGGAAGTAAAAGTTAATTTGCAACCTACCCCTGCGAATCAGCATTTTAAATCGATATTTGGGTTGTGAAATACTAATTTTAGTGTGTTGTGATTCAAAACTGAGATATTGCAACAAAACAATTTCTTCGTATTTTTCTCTTGTTTTCCTGTTGAAAAAAAGTAAATATCCTTAAAGTGAGATACATTTACTTAAAGGGATAGTTCGCCCAATAATGAAGATTGTCTCATCATTTACTCACCCTCATGCCATCCCAGATGTGCATGACTTTCTTCTGCTGAACACAAATGATGTTTTTCAGAATAATATTTCAGCTCTGTAGGTCCTTATAATGCAAGTGAATGGGTGCCAAACTTTTTACACTCCATAAAGCATCATAAAAGTAATCCATACGACTCCAATATTTTAATCCATATCTTTAGAAGATATATGATCGGTTTGGGTGAGAAATAGCTCAATATTTATGTCCTTTTTTTCTAGAAATTCTTCTCCTTGCCCACTAGGGGGCGATATCCATGAAGAATGTGAATTACCAAAAACACAAGAAGAAGAATGTGAAGTTAAAGTGGAGATTGACTGAGCAGGGAGGAGAACTTATAGTAAAAAAGGACACCTAGGGGTGGGCGATATCACCAAAATCTTAATACAAGTAATTTTATATCACGATAACGATATATATCACAATATAGTATTTTTTTCTTCTTCTTGAAAACCAGTAAAAATGGGTTAACATAATAAATAACCAATTTGTAATGCCTGTTTTTGCCATATCTACTTCCTCTTTTATGATTTTCTCCTTCTTTACAACTTGCCAGTCAAAGTTAAAAATAAAATAATAATTTTAATAAACCTTAGAATAATACTCATTATGCCACGTTTCAGTCTGACATGTTGCTGTCCATTATTGTGATACACTTTCCTTAAGAAACTCAAGATCTTTTCACAGCAAAGTAACGAAGAATATATGACTAAAAAATACACAACGAAAATAACGTGTCTGGCAGAAAATACATTTCAAATATATTTATAAACACTTCTTGCAAAACAGTAAATAAATAAATGATGGAATTAATGCAGAGCGCATCTTTTGGTTTTCGTAATATATTTTAGCTTGCTTCATTTTAAGTTGGCAATACAGATTGTTTGTATTACCACAAGTGATTATCGTCAGGCGACACCGTTTGCTGATTACGTTTATTTCTAATCAGTGTCTGATTTTGTGAACCTACACCACAGATGTCGCACCTGTTTTAATGACAAGCTCCCATTCATTTTTTTACTTTTCTATTGATCATATCAGCAATAATTAATTAAATGATGAAGTACATTTGTGTGGTGTAGCGCACCTCATCATATTAAAGAGATTATTCAGGTGTCTGGATCACGGTAGAGTGTCTCAGACCACGACGGACTGCTGCATGCTGTAGAGCGTTCAGAATCGCCCCGCAAAATCAGAATGGCAAAGAATCAGCAACGAGTTTGTGTGTGCGTTTGCACCGTTGCCTCATCTGCATAATTCCTTAAGTGAGTCTGCTGTTAAACCAGCATGCTAATTTTACTGGCCGCAATTCATTCCCCACACAAGTCTGGTTTCAGTCTCACGTGAAGCGCGCCCACTGATAGATACGCTCATGCTGCACACATGGATATTTACATATCCTTAATCTTCCAGCGATTTTACAGAGATTAAAGCTGCAGGAACCTCATTTATTGTGAGATCATCTTCAAATCTGAAACATAACTTTTTTAGACTCGTGGCTTTGGGAACATTGTGTTTCTGGGTTATCTTGGCACTATTATTATTATTATAGTTTTTTAGATTATAAAAACATGTTCAGCACAAAATATTTCCATTACTATAAACTTCAGCTTCTCTAACTTTACAAAATAACAACATCTATTAATTCTGAAACTTGGGAAATAAAGCCCAAAGTGTCTTCTTTCAAAAGATACCACAACTGTGTCCGTACTCCAAAGGGTCCCGTAAATACAACCATTTCAGTTCAGGTGTGTCATTTTCATGGTTTGTGCTCAAAAAGGGGGCGTGTATCAACATGTTAAAGTCCTTAGATATGTAATATTGACGTAATAGTTCTTGGCGTTAGAAATGTATGCAGTATTGTGAAGTAAAAATATTGTGATACTTCCTATTATACCTCCTCTACTCCCTGGTGAAGTATTACCCTGTTTAGGGCTTAAACATTGTTGACCACTTTAGATTTTCTGCCAGCCAGAGGACTTGCGTAAAACATTCTCAAGGATGAGTCACAGATATTTTTGGGCATTGCTTGGCAGATAGCCTGTCTACGTAGCCACCCTCACTCTGAAAACGTCAACTTTTTTGGAGAATACGTGTATTTATATTTTCCTCCGTGCTTCCTGGATTTGGTCAGGCAGCCGTGAGGGAATGCTTCACTTCCAGGTATGCGGTTCCTGCTCCAAAAACAACATCCATTCAGCACTCCCAAGCGACAGCACGCTGTTGGATGAAGGGGGGTGATTGCGTTCTGACTTTTAGAGTAGAAGAAAAATGATTGAGTTTTTGGAGCTTTACTAAGGGCAATAATTCTGCACCTTTGTCAACATGCGTTGTTTTCTGTGGTTATCTTCCACGATGGATTACGGCTCGTTGTGACTCTCACACACGCAAGCTCCTCCTGAATCACACTTAACTGACACTGGGAGGATGGAGACTTGGAGGGACAAACATAATGCACGTCTGACTCACTTGGGAAGCTTTGGCAACTGCGCTGATTAGTTACATGACATTCTCAGAAGGCATATAATTTCCGTGCATTTGGAAAGATGGTCTTGTGTCATAATCCCAAGGGTCCGGCTTCTGTTAGAGATCATCCATTTCAGTTTTTTGTCAGGAGCAATTCTCTGCGGTTTGGAGCTGTCCGTCGGTAATGAGTATACGAAACCCTGGTTTGAACAATTTGATGCAATTGTTTGCAATGAGACAGTCTGCTTTTTTCCAACTTTCTAGACGACTTCAGGTTGTTGACAGCATTTAATAATGTGGATGTTAGTATATCCTTCATGATGTAATGCCCTGTCAGATCGACCAAGGACATATTTTGGGAATGTAGCAGTATATTATTACACATGGTTCCTTATATAAAACGAAAAGTTGGGATTGCTTTATAAAAAGATTCTATTTGTTATGTAAATTAGAGGTCTTCACGGATCCACGAGGACCTGAGACCCGACCCGGGACCTGGGGTGTCTGGTCCCATTCTATTGCTGCGGGTACTGGTCTGTTTAACATTATGTGTAATACCTGAGTCGATCCTAGAAGACCCGGCCGTTATCAGACATCACTGATGATAATGATGGTACTGTGTGCGTTGTAACTTGCAACATTGTAAAATTAGGATGAGAAAGTGTGAGCCTCAACGAGCTGAGTGATGTCAGTGGCAGAGTGGAGTTAAGGCACTGGATGGCAAATTAGCAAAGCTAACGTTAGCAGCCATGGCAATGAACAAGCAATCAAACATACAAGTCGCATTTGTCATCCGTCACCGTGACAGTAAGTGGACTTTTGAAGTTGAAATAATGAGTGGATTAGCTGTGCTGTTTCAATCAGCAAGAGAGGAATCACAGAAAACCTGGATGTATTTTACTTACTAACTTGGCAAGGAGGATGGATTATATGCGTCACGGCCAGGCACAGGGGAGAAGGCTACTAACGTTACATTAGGTAAGACACAAAGTTTTGTTTTCACAACTTGTAAATTAACTTGTTAATAGCAATCAGCTGTGATATCGGGTATGTGTCTCCGGCCGGGTCCAGGTCCCAGCTTTCAAATAATAGATGGGTTCGGGTCTGGCGTTACTCGGTTCTGCATTGGTACGGGTCAAAGCTTTCAAATAATAGACAGGTCCAGTTCGTGTCTGGGTAGTACATTTCTCTTTGGGTTCAGGCTGAATTTTTGTACCCATGAAGACCTCTAATGTAAATGTCTTGGTTTACTGATGTTGGTTAAAACAATCTTAGAAATCTTAATCTTGGTTAATGTTTTTTTTTTTTTTTTAATGAAAATACAATAGTTTTTTGTTCATGTTAAACATTCTTTGATAAAAATATTTGTTTAAGAACGCAGCCTTCTGTCTATATAGCTTTGCACAGTCTTATCTGTGCAAAATCGGGGCACAATCCACATAGAAAAGGTCTGTTTTCATTCCAGCTCAAAAATTAACTAAATCGGCCACCATACTGATAATCTGTGAATTCTCGATATGAGAATTTTCTCAAAATTCCCATATCGGTTGGGCTCTAATCTGTCCGTCTGTCCATCTATCTATAATAACAAAGCATACATTTAGGACCATTTAGGTTTTTTTGCACCGTGACGTTTTTTTAGGGTTTTATTACACCTTAGTTGCTTTCTATAAAGTTCATTATAATTATTTTACACTCACCATATCCCTACATTTTTAAAGACAATTTGGGGAATTTTAAAAGTAAAACATTTACGTAACAAATATTTATGAATCAATTGATTGATTATTTGAACAAATTTAAGTTATGTGACAACCTTGCTTTTTTTAATGAGAACTTCTCAAAAGTTCACCCAAAAATGATGATTGTTTCCATCATGGTCATGTTGATTTGAACCCATATGACTTGCTTTCTTCTTTGGAGCTCTCTAGGAAATATCATCTCTATACAGTTCTTATCAATTAAAGTAGCTACATTTACAGTTTGCGATATCATTACATCTGAGAGCTCATTGTTCTGTTCTCCTGAGTCTTGGAAAATATACCATCAATTTGAACTAATTTCCAACTTGTCTTATGTATTCTGGCTTACTTGATTTATTGGGTAAACTCAAGACATATCAAAGCAATACACATCCATCCTGGCTTTAAGCATGTTGCTTTCAGAATGCTTTTGATTGCTCAAACAATGATTTGATTTGCCCTCATTGCAAATGATGAAGTTACAACCTTCTCAAATTCTATACCGAATTTCCATTTATATTCCAACAGCCAAGAAATCCCACCATTGTAAGGCGGAGGTCAACAGTGTTGGAACGTTTGAGCCGTGCTTTTGACAGACCTGTGGATTTTCCTCACTGAACTGACAGCACGACCAACTTTATTCTTACCAACACGACCAAAGCTCTGGGCGAGCCGAACAGATTTGGATATCACAGAGTGAACAAAGCAAAGTCACAAGGCGACTCTATTACTCTGTTTGTTTTCATTGGGGGTTCTAAGTCCTCCAGTCCTGTTTTGATGGATTAACCTGTCAAACGACAGCCTCCAGGCGTCTTGACGAACCAATGTCACTGTCTGCCAGCTCTAGAATTTTGAGGGCTCGTCCCGTGAATCCGAGGAATCCAGCCGAGAACTGTCCGCCTCATTCCCCAGGCAACCCACCACCTGCTTGGATCATCCTTTTAATGATCATACGTATTCAATCATTCACCGCTGGAGATCTCAGCAACCTGCTCCTTTAAAAAAACCAACCCTACACGTTGACTGACACCAAGCCCTGGTCACGACTCTTCTATTGAGTTGTCTTAAATGTGTCTTTTACTCTCTGAGAAAGAAAATAACTTCTAAATAAGTTGTTTTAGACTGATTTAAAAATGGGATCGTTGGTTTTTTTCTGATAGGATCACGGACCGCAGGCATAAACGATAATAAATCAGGCATATAATCATGTGTTGTTAAGATAGCAACATAGACTTGCTAACTTTTTAAAAGAAAGACTAAACGCCTGTGCTTGATTCTTAAGAAACTTGTCAAGGAAATATATTGGTCATATTTAAATCATATTTAAATGTGGATTATTCACATTTTAAGGTCATATTAGGTCACTGTGGCAGGGCGGAGGGCGGGGCCGGGTCGTGATCCTACTCACCCGGTCCCGTATTAGGCTAATCAAGCCTTCGAGAGGGATAAAGGTCAACTGCAGAGGATCGTGTGGGAGAGAGATATCGTTAACGGACATGTCCGTCATGTGTGTGTTTGTGTCTTCTGTTTTAGTTCTCATTAAAATATTATTTATATTTTACGCCACTACGGTGGTGGTAGTGGTGTAGTGGCTAAAGCACAGGGCTGTTAATCAGAAGGTCGCTGGTTTGATCCCCACAGCCACCACCATTGTGTCCTTGAGCAAGACACTTAACTCCAGGTTGTTCTGGGGGGATTGTCCCTGTTACAATTGCACTGTAAGTCGCTTTGGATAAAAGCGTCTGCCAAATGCATAAATGTAAATGTAAATTTACATTGTCAAGCCGGTTCTCGCCTCCTCCTTTCCATTGATCCCTTTACAGTCACTTAAGCACATTTTACCCCACAGTTCTCATTAGTGAAACATGTGTGGACATTTTACTGTTTCCATTGTTTCAGTGGTGATTCTTATTACTGTACTCTATCATAGTAAACAAAATATTTGCAGAAAAGTCCCACAAATAACAATAATTCAATATAATATGATTACATAATTATATTTAAATAATTACAAATACATTATTAAAACTGTATAATTCAATTTATTCAGATGCCTTGTATTATTGTGGCAGATGATTAAAGCGTTAATAAGAATACAAAAAGTTACTTTAGAAAGCAATATATTGTTTGTTTATATATTTTCAACATAAGCCGATCATTGGCCTACAGTAGTTCATTTTGCCATTGAATTTGTCACTCTGTCCGAGATAGATTTATTATAAGGGCTTTTTTTAGAATGCATTCGACGGACACTTTGGTCGCTTCATGTCATAAACCAGCGTTTTTAACATTTTAAGTTAAACGTTGTTTGAAATGTAGAATAGCACGTTTTCAGATCCCTGCATTCGATATAAACGCAAGAACACACACTCATTTGTGCTTTAGGCTACGCATTGCCTAAACAGCTGGAGTTTTGCTTACTGCCCCCTGCTGAAAACAAGTTGTATTTTAGACTTGAATTGCTCCAAATATTCCGTATTACGATCTGGTTATCTCAGCGAGTAAAGACGATGACTACCACCCCTGGAGTCACGAGTTTGAATAAAGGGTGTGCTGAGTGACTCCTGCCAGGTCTCCTAAGCAACCAAATTGGCCCGGTTGCTAGGGAGGATAGAGGCACGGGGTAACCTCCTTATGGTCGCTTTAAAGTGGTTCGCTCTCGGTGGGGCGCATTGTGAGTTGTGCGCGGATGCAACAGAGAATAGCATGAGGCTCCACTCGTGCCATGTCTCCATGGTAACATGCTCAGCAAGCAATGTGATAAGATGCACGGATTGACGGTCTCAGACGCGGAGGCAACTGAGATTCGTCCCCCGCCATCCAGATTGAGGCACATTGAAGTCACTATGCCACCATGAGGACCTGGAGCGCGTTTCAAATTGGGGAGAAAAAGGAAAAAATATTTTGCCTGCTTAAAGTTTAGTATGAATGCACCTTAACAAGATTCGACATTCAGTGTATGCTTTTATTTATCTGTTTTTGTGTTCCATGGGAATCAAACCCATGATCATTTGGCCCCAGGTGTTAATAACAGTGTTCATTTAAAAATTGATTTTATGCCCTTTACTGAGCTCTGGTTCTCTGAAAGGTTCACTGCTCTCCGTGTGGCCTAATTCTTCACCTCCCCAGGGTCTCTCGTGAAAATCTGGGGCTTCGTGTTCACTCCACGGCCTGTGAAACATGTGAAAGTGAAGGGGCATCTTTATGAAAGAGGGCCCTGTCCGTTTGATGTTGTGCTGTAAAGAATTTGTTCCATGGGTGAGGCATCCTAGCAGAGACATCGTAAAACATCAAACATTACCTCATCTCAATCCACACTTCCTTTTTTGTTTTAAGATCCTCAGTCAGTATATTTACATGCACTTTAAAAGTGTGATTTCAATCGACTAAAAACAATAAAGCCGCATGCAAATGCTTCAGTCCGTCTGAAATCGTACAAGTCCTATTTTGGCAAAGTTGTACTAACAGACCTTGATAACGTGATTGTATCTGGGGCTTCTTTCAGCATGTAGACACATTAATTGGACCACAAAAGGCCTCAGCGTTGTCTGTGTGCCCCGAAATGCAAAGTGTTTGTAACCCTTCCTCAGTCCTTTCTTCAAATATATCTGTACAGACAGATGAAGACTGTGGTTTGGCTACAGTTTGATTATAACTGCGCATCTAAACCATGGCTGGGTCTAAGGGCGAGATATTGGGGAGCATTGCCTCCCTAGTTCCCCCCCGGGGTTTAAGTCCTTTAAATACCCCTTAACTGTGGTAAAATAACACATGCATGGCCTCTTATGACTTATTGCTTCAGCCTCTCATAGGACAGGACATTTCCAACAATAAAATTGACGATTACTTTTTAAAACCATTACACCAAGAGTGCCCTCTAAAGGCATCACATGTATATTTTTGGATTGACAAGCTGAATTTCTCAGGTGGTTCAAAGTAAAACGGATAATTTTTTCCACTTGTCTTCGGGAGTTTAATGATGTGGTGTGGAAATATCAGCCGTGTAGATCCCGCCTGCCAACAGCAACGATTCTGACTGTCTTCCCTCAAACCTTCTGTCAAGAACACACTCTTAGACACACACACACACACACACACACACACACATATCAGCAGAGCTCAATCTTCCCTCGCATCTTTCCCCATCTCACAGTTCGTGCTGCAATCCTAACAGGAAGTTGATAAAAGTGTGTGGAAAGGTGAGGTGCAGGCAGGGGGCTTATCGTCTCAATGAGTGGTGCTCTCCGTCTGAGCATTCTGACAGGGCTGCTGTGGATTGACTGACACTTAATAAAAGCAGCGTTCAGCTGCTCAATTGAAAGCAGGTGAGCTGTATGTTTCTAAAGCTATAAAGGAGTTTTTTGTGTGTCTCTGTTATTTGGATTGTCTCTCTGAGACAGCAGAGATGTCATGATTTCAGTATTTAAAGCTGGGTTTTTTGGTATGTTAAAATACATTCTCATACTCCATCTTAATATGCTGAGATAATAAGACATTTGGAGGTTATGCTCCAAATGTCTTACGTGGTGCTGTCAAGACATTGCTCTCTGTTTGAGCAACCCATCCAGCCCAACACAGCAATGTTAGCTTGACCAGACAATGGACGATGGATTACTTGATTTTGTCTCTGCATATTAAAATGGGATAAAATAAAATATTTTAAGTTTAGGTTTTGACCTGTTTAAAGTGATCGTTTACCTAAAAATGTGAATTGTGTCATCATTTATTCACCCTGATGTTGTTCCAAACCTGTATTACTTTTTTTCTTAACAAAAGAGCAAATTTTAATGAATATTCTGGTCTGTTTTTGCATTACAATGGCAGTTGATAATAACTCGCTTTAAAGGGATAGTTCTCCCAAAAATGAAATTTCTCTCATCATTTACTCACCCTCATGCCAGCCCAGATGTGTGTGACTTTCACTCATCAGCAGAACACAAAACAAAGATTTTTAGAAAAGTATCTCAGATCTGTTGGTCCATACAATGCAAGTGAATGGTGACCAGAAATCTTAAAATCCAAATATCGCAATGCAACTAGACCTGCAACGGTACATGTATCCGTGCAGAACCGAATGGATACAGCACCTTCGGTATGGTACACACATCTCATGAATGATTACATATCATAGCATGCGTGAAAATAATAATGAACAACACACACCACGTAGAACTAAAATTTAAAAAGATTGCAGACAACACAAGACCACAGGGAACCAAAACTTAACAGAACAGAGTGCCAGACCGTACACTAGAAACTAGTGCTCGACCGAAACATCACCGTGGCTGTCTTGATTTTTTTTCCGAGGGTGCCGAAAAATCACCTGCTTGCATGTGAAGCGTCTGAGACATGTAAACGACCAGTCACTGTTCGTTTTGTTGTTACATGCATCGTGTTACTACAATAATAGACTGGTGTGCAACACAGTCTAATTTAAACGGTCCACATATCAGAGCTGCGGCAGACGCGTTTGAGCTCATTGTGTTAAAGTGCTCGCCTGTTTCATTCTGTCTCTCCTCAACAGTTCCCTGCTACTTTTTATTGTCTTGTCTAATGATAAAAAGGCAAATATCAATAAAACTAATATCATATACCGTCTGCAAATATGCACATATCTCTTTTAAACAGATGTAATAAACAAACCTCACAAAACTTCAGCAGATCCAGCATCCTGTGGAGCACTCATTTATTTACCTCTAATGCACATATTCTATCAGTCTCTCCTCAACTGTTCCCCGTCACTTTTTTTTAATGATAAAAAGCAAATATCAGTAAAACTTCTATTACATACCCTCTGCAAATATGCAGATATCTAGTTTAAAAAGATATAACTGTCGAAAATCCAGGGTTTTCTTCCCATCGAGTGCTCATCTAATATCTTCCTCTGAAATATATTTTCTAGCAGCCATAATCAAAACTTCAGTATCGAAAGTTCCTCTGATTCACAAATCCTGACGGTCAGTGGTCAATCCAAGCAGGCGATCCAGGCTGTTTAAACCGGCAGGAGATTGCTGCTGCTCGCTGAATCCGCACGAGTGCGTGAGTGCAACCAAAGTGTTTCTAGCAAGTCAGTCCACTGTCGGCCATGTTTGGAACGCTCTCGGGAGGCTATTTCCAGTCATGACTGTGCAGCTCCTGTCTACTTGAATGGGAAAAGACCGAAATCTCCAAAATGGTTGGTCAAGAACAGTCAAAGAGCATATTTCATATCAGCAGTAAAATCTGACAACACTGGTATCATATATGGTGCTTCTTTACCTACGATTACTCTAAAAAACAAAATTTTCTCAGCTTTTATAGCTAATTCACAAGCGCATTCTCGAGTTGATTGACAGGCGATGTCTGGATCTAAAAGGTGATTGGCTCTTTTACCTGTAAGTTGGGACTTCCTATCTACATCCGTTGACTTTTGGGCACGAGAGCTTCTTTAGCGTTCCAATTTCTCCCATTCATTTTAATAGAAGTGGCCCGTCTCTGCTAAATAGTCTCTGGTGCAACTTCAAGGTAAAATCGCTTTACTGGCGTTATAAGTTAATGTCATATTCACTGTGCACTGTATGTGCAATTGGTTTAATTTTGTATTTAGTTTTTTAGAAAATGTGATTGCTAACATGGATATGCCATTCATGATTGCTGGACTACTGTATGTACTGGTACTTCCTCCTTCCTAATATATGAACAATTTCTTCATGTGCAAATAAATTACTCAAATTTGATGATTAAACAGAAATCAGAAGAAACCGCTATCTACCATTTAAAATACAATATACATTTTTTGATTATTTTTACAAAGTTTTGTGTAATTGAGTAAATATAGTGCTATAGTGCTTTAAATTACTTTTAGCAATTTTATGTTTAATTTATTTACTATATTAAATTGTGTTGTATATCTGCATTGTATCGGCCTATTGGCCAACCTGCTCTCTGGCATCGGCATCGACCATTAACAAAAAACCATATCGGTCGACCACTACTAGAAAATGTATATTAGCTAGATCGCTATTTTTCCCAACTGTGGTGGAACTAAACAAAAATGTTATATGTCGGCCAGAGATTGAAGACCTACCACTGTCTCTAAAATCTGTTGTTTGAGAGCATTATGGTTTCGCAGTAATATTGGGCAATGAGTCGTGAACAGGACGAAGGCTGTGTGTCAGCTCTGTTTCACTGAAGTCGGGTTTGTCTCAGGAAGCACATCTAACATGATGACACGTTTGCGGCGACATCATCCACATTTATCTCTTGAGGTTATGGGAGCAAATCCTAAAAGTTCAATCAGCCTCTCGCTGCAAGCTCAGACAGAGCTAAAGCGGGAACAAATGCCATAGGGAGTATTCATTGCTGCAGACATACGACCATACTCCGTCGAGAACACAGGATTTAAGCATCTGCTTAATGTGCTTGAGCCCTGTTATAAAGTTCCTACAAGAACACATTTCAGCAATTCTGTAGTGCCCGCTCTATGTAAACAAGCCTGTGCTGTAATTGTCCAGCAGGGCACATTGTCAGTGCTAACAGATCCACACGCCTCAAAAATCTGTATATTTTGCTTTTATTATTATTTATGTTTTTCTACATTGTGCATATAAGAGGCTCTTATGTTTTGTATTTTGTTGAAGAAATAGTGCAGTCATTTATAAACGTGCCTTCACAATAACAATTGTTCCCCATCAGCCACTATTTTTAAAATAAATAATTTAAAGAAAGGTTCTTTGTCTTCCCTGCTGTACTGAAACCGTACCGAACCATGACCCCCAAACCGATGTACGTACTTCACTGTCAATTTTGTGTACCGTTGCAGCCCTAAAGGCAACTTTGAGGTAATCCATACATGTCAAGCACTAGGAAGTGTAATCAAGCTTGAAATCATGATCGTGCCTTGAGACTGCAATGGCAAGATGTCCAGTGAAAAGGGAGTTATATTTTGATCTGATCTCACCCAAAACCATTTGGATCGCTTCAGAAGACATTGAATAAACCACTGAAATTGGTTGTATGGATTACTTGTATAATGCCTTTATGTAATATTCAGACTTTCAGAGTTCTGGCCACCATTCACTTGCATTATATGGACTGACAGTGCTGAAATATTCTTCATTTGTGTTCTTCAGAAGAAAAAAAGTCAAAGTCAACTGACTGGGATATTCATCAAAATGTCTCTCGTTTTGTTCCGTGTTGAAAAGAATGTCTTTAACGACCAAGATGCTAACTTTTCTCAATACTCAAAGCACATCAGACTCCCTTATTTTTTCATCCTGACATTTGTGAGAATGTTACGTGACATTGAATGAAGCCTCCACACAGGAAATATCACATTAGCAAGTCTTGCATCGCTTCTGTTGTTTGTAGTGTTGGCAACACTTCCTTCAAGTTGGCATGGAAACCAGTCATACCAGACGACACAACCACTTTAAGCGGCCACGACAGCGGAGGTTCCATAGATATGTCTCCAAGACATCAGATTGCATCACAATGGCTTTGAAGAGGCCAATCAGAGAGTATGTACGATTGACCTTGACCAATAAGCCAATCAGAGCTTTTGAAGATGAGTCTCGAGTAGGTGTGGCCTCAACAGCTGCCTCCGGCTGTGTTTGAACGTGTGACAGGGCTGCCCACTCGGACCTAATTGGATATGGTAGGGGTGTTTTTATGGAAATCACTTACAGGTGTAGTACTCGCTTTAAAGTGGCGCTCGCAACCTCTGAGAACTTTCAGCTGTCTGCTGTTATGAGTGTGAGTTTGTGCGGCCGAGAGCGAGTGTGCTGTTCCCAAAGACAAAGAAATCTCTATTTTCAGACCAAAGCTCTGTTTGGTTTATTAGCAGTCCAGGCTGTATAATGGTATTGTGGCGTATGGAAAAGTGGGCGAGGAAGTGAGCTGTATACAGGGAAGTGGTGGTTTTAAAGAGGCCGCACCTGCAGAACTGAGGTGGTGGCTGCTAATAAAGGAGGTTAGACAGTTAGCCACTCAAAACCATTTGGTTGGAGAGGGCTGGGAAAATTGGTTGGGTCTTGCTTGTAATACCTTGACTGCACATGGAGGAAACTAGGTGAAGAATGGATGGGAAGTGATCCTAGTCAGACCACGTACCCTATAAGCCCACAGAGAAAAGTTAGTGGTTGCTGAGGAAATGCACATATTTGTTGATATCATTTTACTTCTGATTTGGAGCCAGTCAAATGTTTCGTTCTTGAGTTCTTTGGGACCAGTTATTTATTTTCTTTGTATTTAAAAGATGGATCTGATGAGTATCTGGAACTAGTGCAGGACACTGCCTGAGTGATGCTCCCAAAGATAGATGCATTGTGAAATATAGTGTTTTTTTATTCCTGAAACAAGTATTGGGTTTACCTTGACTCTATTTAGATTTATTTTCCACTGACCCCAGTTGTTCCTAATAAGCCCATTGAGCAAATAACCCATTGAACCGCATATTAAACTGAATTCTTTGTCAACTACATACTGAATCTATGTTTATTGCAGGGAGAAAATTAATAAGCAGAGAAAACAAATCAATAAGTACTGTCCAAATATAATTAAAGCTTGCCGTGAGTTTTGCAACGGTATGTTTGAGGGCTAAATACAAAAAAATAAATAAAAAATAGTCAAGTTTATTATATTTTAAAAGTATAGTGGGCTTATTAAGAACACATGTGGGCTTAAATGGTACACATGTTCATAAAAGCCCACTCCAGACTTTTCACATTTGCATAATTTTGTCAGTTCATGAGTGTTTCGATGAGAGATTAATCTTTGATTTAATACTCACTTTATCGGATGGCTGTTAACATTTATGTGAGAAAACATGTCAAATTTAGATTTGGGTGGGCTTAATTGGGTCGCTTGTGAAACCAAATCGCAAAATAATTGGTCGAGTCAATGTTGCTATAAATAACCAAGCCTTAACGTGTTTACATGACATTTAAAAAAAAGACTGTCTGAAATCGAATTTACATTTACATTTATGCATTTGGCAGACGCTTTTATCCAAAGTGACTTACAGTGCACTTATTACAGGGACAATCCCCCCGGAACAACCTGGAGTTAAGTGCCTTGCTCAAGGACACAATGGTGGTGGCAGTGGGGCTCGAACCAGTGACCTTCTGATTACCACTCTTACAACCACTCCTTTTACATGAATTTTTAAAGTTCATGTAAACATGCTGGGGTGATTCTCACAAAACCTGTTAAGAAAAACGACCTGGTCCTATTTTACTCCAAAATCAAAAGAAACAAATAAGAAATGATATTTTGCACATAGAAAATGAAGCCATTATATATTTTACATTGTGACATGAATCACATGATAGTTATGCACACAGTGAAAACACTAGGGCTGTGACTCAATTACATAATAACACGATGGGCTGATTTATTCATCGAAATTAATTTCATGTCAATATTTACTGCGAAAGGCCCCCAAATAAAGATAGTTTAATAATGAATATCATCATTCAGAACAATCATATACCTTACATAATGCACATATTGTGTGGCAACAGACAAGTGATGCATTGTCAATACAAAAAGTGTCTTTAAAGAGTCAGTAAATGCTGAAAGAGGTTTTTCAGATGTTAACAGGTTTTATGTTTCCCATTATGTAAGACAATGACAGTAAGCATTCATTTTTTATTTCAGGCAAAAACTGGGTAATTTAAGCCATTTTCTTCTTCCTGCTTTAAAATCAGAATTGAGAAAATGTCACGTGGATGAGGCGTGTTGCTTGTGCAGCTGGAGCGCTGACTGCCCCCTACTGCATCATGGTGTGAGGTCCAAGACCACATTGAGGATACCTCTAAATCTCTCTCTCTCTCTCTCTCTCTCTCAGGACATTCGTAACACAGTGGGCAACATTCCCATGGAATGGTACAAAGATTATCCCCACATTGGATATGACCTGAATGGCAAGAAGATCTTTAAGCCAATCAGGAACAAAGATGAGCTGGACGAGTTTCTGGATAAGATGGAGAATCCTGATTACTGGTAAGAATCAACTGGGCTTTTTTTCAATTCGTTCAGACTCACTTTAAAGCTTAAAATAGCAGCCAGAGGTGACATAAAAGTAGTGCTAATTCGAAATCTAAAATAAACTGTTTTTAATTTAACTGGAGGAAAAAATATATATATATATATATATATATATATATATATATATATATATATATATTTGTATGTATGATTGGATGTGATTGGAAAAAAATGAAACTAAAATTCTTCTTCATAACTCCAAAGCTTATTAAAATAAATACAAAATGACCAGAAATTAAATTTTCATTTTAGTTTACTCAGTATATTATAGAATTCACAACATTTACAATCCACCTCAATTAAACATGAATTGCAGCTAGATAGAGGTAACACAAGACTGTCCTGAGATATTTAATGACGTTACACATATTTAAATGATACCAGCAAATGCTTTCGGCTGCCATAAAATACTTATTTTATATATATATATATATATATATATATATATATATATATATATATATATACATTTATTTTATTTTAACCCCTTTTCTCCCAGTTTGTAATGCCCAATTCCCATTACTTACTATGTCCTTGTGGTGGCACGGTCACTCGCCACAGGACAAGTCTCAGTCGCCTCCGCTTCTGAGACCGTCATCTGATCACGTGGCTTGTCGTGCATGACACCGCGGAGACTCGCAGCATGTGGAGGCTCATGCTACTCTCTGCGATCCACACACAACTCACCGCACGCCCCATTGAGAGCGAGAACCGCTAATCATGACCATGAGGAGGTTACCCCATGTGACTCTACCCTCCCTAGCAACCAGGTCCATTTGGTTGCTTAGGAGACCTGACTGGAGTCACTCAACACACCCTGGATTCAACTTCGCGACTCCAGGGGTGGTAGTCAGCGTCAATACTCACTGAGATACCCAGACCCCCCGGCTGCCATAAAATGCTAAATTAAAAATGAAATAAACTGGATTTTTTTTTAACTAAAATAAAACTCACACACAAAGTGGGAAAACTAACAAAAACGAAACTAATTGAATATAATTTAGAAATAAAAACCTAAATTGAAAATCAATAAATATTAACCCAGATTTGAAGGCATTTGACACAGAATTGAAGTCATTTTTCTGTGAACATCTGGACATTCGTTGTGCGTTCATGAGTGATGTGAGAGAAATTCGTTTACTGTTTTTAGCGTTAAACAACACACGTAAACAACTGTTGTATTAAGAAGAGACAGGCTGAAATATTCTTTACATTTCTCCATTTGTGTTCTGCATAATAAAGCTTGGAAACGAATGAATTGAACCTAAAATCCACAGCAATTTTAACATTCATACATTTATGCATTGTATAATGTTTAACCATAACCAGAACTGTAGTGCCAGTGCAGTTCACCCTTAACATATCTCTCTCTCTTTTTGACATATAGGCGTACTGTCCAAGACAAGATGACCGGTTCAGATATTCGCCTGTCCGATGAGCAGGTTGACCTTGTGCACCGGCTGCAGGAGGGCAAGTTTGGTGACGTCAGCTTCAACGAATATGAGGTATTTCAAGCTGCGGTTCCGCTCTGTTGGTGTTGAATTCAACACAAATCCAAAAGCCTCACAAAGTGTCACCTCAACATCTGCCGTCTGGTGTGTGAGAGTCTATAAAAACGGGCTTCTAGATAATAACCCCAACACACGATGGGGAAAATCTGAACCTTTGCGAGTTACTCCTCTCGTTTACGAAGCCTAACCCCAGTCTGCGCTCACCGCCGACAAATAAAGTAGCGAAACATTAACATGTGCACAATTAGCCATCTTAAGAAAAACATACGCGGCAGGTAATTAGTCTGGGTGCTGTCATGGCTAACGTTTAACACACACAGCACTGTTTTTTATGCGAATTAGCGCTAATTTTGGTTTGCTTCTTTTCTGGCACAAACAGGAAGTGAGTCACCCCACATTCGGGTCTGTGTGTGATCAGTTAGTCAACCTCAGACAGACTTTACAGTCCGTAAGCGTGAAAAAGCCACCTGTCATCCGACTGGGTTTTGTTACGAGTGTGAGTTGCGTCTGGAAGTGTTGATAGCCCAGATGTGCTCATTTTCACTTTAACAAAAACACGCTCTTTATTTTTAAACTGAAAAAAACAATGACTTTTGCGTTACACAATGACTTCAAGTTTATCTACTCATTAGCAAAACCACATTTATTTAAGGTGCACTTCTGTAGATTCAAATGTATCGACTCGAGTAATCTAATAGAGTAATTTGTTTGGGAATCAGACTGCACTTGTTGCATTTTTTTCACACTGTAAATTCAAAAGAACTGGCTTGGAAGAGTCGCTTCCAATTGAACTACACTGGTCACTGTTTGCACTGTTGATTCAAAAGAACCGGTTCATAAGAGTCATACGTTCGGGAATCAGACTACACTGGTCCCACTGTATGTTTCAATCTGTAGATTCAAATGAACCGGCTCTTAAGAGTCATTTGTTCAGCAATCGAATCTCACTGGTTGCGCTGGATGTTTCTCCCCGTCGATTCAAAAGAGCGGTTTCATAAGAGTCATACGTTCGGGAATCGGACTACACTGGTCGCTCTGTATGTTTCACCCCATCTATTCAAAAGAGCTATTTCATAAGAGTCACACGTTCGGGAATCAGACTACACTACGTTCGGGAATCGGACTACACCGGTCGCGCTGTATGTTTCGCCCCGTCGATTCAAAAGAGCAGTTTCATAAGAGTCATACGTTCGGGAATCGGACTACACTGGTCGCTCTGTATGTTTCGCCCCGTCGATTCAAAAGAGCAGTTTCTTAAGAGTCATACGTTCGGGAATCGGACTACACTGGTCGCGCTGTATGTTTCGCCCCGTCGATTATGAAACTGCTCTTTTGAAGAGTCATACGTTCGGGAATCGGACTACACCGGTCGCGCTGTATGTTTCGCCCCGTTGATTCAAAATAGCAGTTTCATAAGAGTCACACGTTCGGGAATTGGACTCGACTGGTCCCGCTGTATGTTTCGCCCCGTCGATCCAAAAGAGCAGTTTCATGAGAGTCATACATTCGGGAATCGGACTACACTGGTCACGCTGTATGTTTCGCCCCGTAGATTCAAAAGAGCAGTTTCTTAAGAGTCATACGTTCAGGAATCGGACTACACTGGTCGCGCTGTATGTTTCGCCCCGTCGATCCAAAAGAGCAGTTTCATAAGAGTCATACGTTCAGGAATCGGACTACACTGGTCGCGCTGTATGTTTCGCCCCGTCGATCCAAAAGAGCAGTTTCATAAGAGTCATACGTTCAGGAATCGGACTACACTGGTCGCGCTGTATGTTTCGCCCCGTCGATCCAAAAGAGCAGTTTCATAAGAGTCACACGTTCGGGAATCGGACTACACTGGTCGCGCTGTATGTTTCGCCCCGTCGATCCAAAAGAGCAGTTTCATAAGAGTCACACGTTCGGGAATCGGACTACACTGGTCGCTCTGTATGTTTCGCCCCGTCGATTCAAAAGAGCAGTTTCATAAGAGTCATACGTTCGGGAATCGGACTACACTGGTCGCTCTGTATGTTTCGCCCCGTCGATTCAAAAGAGCAGTTTCATAAGAGTCATACGTTCGGGAATCGGACTACACTGGTCGCTCTGTATGTTTCGCCCCGTTGATTCAAAATAGCAGTTTCATAAGAGGCATATGTTCGGGAATCAGACCATACTACATCAGTTGCGCTTTGTTTGCTCTAAAAAGTAATTAGTCTGGGAATCTGTGTTTTTCTTTATCTTGACTTATTATTTGATGACTCATCTTAACTTTAAGTCACTAAAATGCAATTTTAAATCCCTATAGGATTACAATGAGATGATGTGATTGATAAAATTATGTGTAGAAATGTAGAAATTGTTTTGTCTCATATTCTTGTTTTATTCTTCTCCAGCCTGCAATCGACTTTTTCTCCAATGAAGTGATGATTCACCCAGTCACTAACAGGCCTCAGGACAAACGAAGCTTTATCCCTTCACTCATTGAGAAAGAAAAGGCAAGTTCCCATTATTATTCTCTCCATCACACCTTGTGTTACGTTTACCGTTTACAGTGAAAGCGTATATTTACTGCGAATGTGGAAACTGCTTGAGAATAGTGATGTTTCTTGACTCTTTAACTGCTCCCAGCTGGGCTGCATTTCAAATCATGATTCCCACATAGTTTTTAAAGTGGAAAGTGGTTTGAAATGTTGGCGTGATGGGGTTCTGAAATTGGAAGCTGCAAGAAATCAGACCCACAAACTTTTTTAGTTAAAATAAGAGACTTGCTCCTCGTTCCGTCCCTCAGAACAGTTTCTTAGATATTCCAGCTTTGATTCCACTCATGATATGGAATTTTTTTTCCTGTAGTAATAAAAGTGTGTGTGTGTGAATATGTATTTATCCATTTGTGGGGACCAAATGTCCCCATAAGGATAGTAAAACCTGAATTTTTTTACCTTGTGGGGACATTTTGTCAGTCCCCATGAGGAAAACAGCTTATAAATCATACTAAATGATGTTTTTTGAAAATGTAAAAATGCAGAAAGTTTTCTGTGAGGGTTAGGTTTAGGGGTAGGGTTAGGTTTAGGGGTAGGGTTAGGTTTAGGGGTAGGGTTAGGTTTAGGGGATAGAATATAAAGTTTGTACAGTATAAAAACCATTATGTCTATGGAAAGTCCCCATAAAACATGGAAACACAACACGTGAGTGAGTGAGTGCACGCGAGCGTGCATGCGCGAGTGTGTGTGTGTGTGTGTGTGTGTGTGTGTGTGTGTGTGTGTGTATGTGTGAGAGTGTATTTATCACTTTGTGGGGACCAAATGTCCCCATAAGGATAGTAAAACCCGAAATTTTTGACCTTGTGGGGACATTTTGTCGGTCCCCATGAGGAAAACAGCTTATAAATCATACTAAATTATGTTTTTTGAAAATGTAAAAATGCAGAAAGTTTTCTGTGAGGTTAGGTTAGGGGTAGGGTTAGGTTTAGGGGTAGGGTTAGGTTTAGGGGATAGAATATAAAGTTTGTACAGTATAAAAACCATTATGTCTATGGAAAGTCCCCATAAAACATGGAAACACAACATGTGAGTGAGTGAGTGCACGCGAGCGTGCATGCGCGAGTGTGTGTGTGTGTGTGAGAGAGTGTGTGTGTGTATGTGTGTGTGTGAGAGAGAGTGTGTGTGTGCGTGTGTGTGAGAGAGTGTGCGTCTGATTGAGAGAGTGTGCGTGTGAGCGAGAGAGAGTGCGTGTGCGAGCTAGAGAGAGTGTGTGTGTGCGTGTGAGAGTGTGCGTGTGTACGTGCGTGCGTGTGAGAGAGTGTGAGTGTGTGTGTGTGTGTGTGTCTGTGTGTGCGTGTGTTTGCGTGTGAGTGAGAGTGTGCGTGAGAGTGTGTGCGAATGTGAGAGTGTGTGCGTCTGAGTGAGAGTGTGTGCGTCTGAGTGAGAGAGTGTGAGTGAGAGTGTGTGCGTCTGAGTGAGAGTGTGCGTGTGTGTGTGTGCGTGTGAGAGAGAGTGTGTGTGTCTGAGTGAGTGTGCGTGCGTGTGTGTGTGTGAGATGATTGGACACGTGTGTGTTTTGTCAACTACGAGTTCTTTTATGTACCAGGAGTTGATTTCAAATAAGAAAATCCATCCTAAAAATGTTAGTAAATTTATTTTGGGTATTTAAACGAGGAGTAAAATAATAATTAACTATTTTAATATTTATTTATCTATTATAATATTTATATAAAATGTTTCCATAAATTGTGACTGTCCCTCAGTTGTCGCATCATTACCGGCAACTATTTTGCCCCTATTAAAGTTCTCAAGTGAAATTGCCCTTTTGTTTTTCCTAGTTTTCTAGAAACATCACTTTCATCTCAAGCTCTTCACTGACACTTTTGTTCACTGACTAACTTTTGAAAAAACTTTATTAAGTTGCATTAAAGACTTCTTTAATGCAAAGCTCACTGAGCCATATTTGAAGAAACACCCAAATGCTTTGAAATATGACAATGACGTGTTACTTGGTGTTTCCCGCTCTCTCCTGTCAATGCATCTGGCTCTCTATATTAGGTGGGAAAGTTAGTCCATGCCATTAAAATGGGTTGGATCAAACCGCGCAGGCCCAAGGAGACCACCCCGGTGTATTACGACCTCTGGGCCAAAGAGGATCCAAACAGCATTCTGGGACGCCACAAGATGCACGTCCCTGCGCCAAAAATGAGACTTCCTGGACACGAGGAGTCGTACAACCCCCCTCCAGAGTACCTGCTGTCAGAGGAAGAGGTGCGTATGTACCTCCTTAAGCTATAAAGAAATAGCTCCCACAAAAATGAAAGCTGTCATTGTGTACTCACCCTCATGTTGTTTCAAACCCATATGCCATCAGTTTGCTTGTACAGTATTTTTCCCTGATAAAGTGACACATTTGGGTGCAGTGCATATTGATGATGTATTTCATGCTCCTTAAAGGACAAAAACGTACCATAAAAGCCCATAATCTTGTGTAGACCTTGCAACATGTGCACTAGTCTTCTGAAGTCATGCAATTTAAGCAGTCATTCACTGAAAATCTTCTCCTCCTGTGCAGCTCTCACATGTCATGCTTCACTAAGCATATTTAAGCTTGTGCATTTGTGTTCAGTTACGACATGCGAGAAGCTACAGTGTTTGGCGTCAGTAACGTTTCTAAACAGAAATATTTTGTGTAAATATTTACCATTGACACACTAAAGCAGAAGATATAAAATAACCATCTTAAAGGGACAGTTCACCCAAAAATATAAATAGCTCACCCTCATGCCATCCCTGATGTGGGAATTTCTCTCTTCTAACAAAACAGATCTGATAATATTTCAGCTGTGTAGGTCCACACAATGCAAGTGAATGGTGACCAACACTTTGAAGTCCCAAAAAGGACATAAAGGAAGCATATAAGTAATCCATACGACTCTAGTGGTTTAATCCACATCTTCAGAAACAGATCAAGAAGAACTTTTTTTGCTATAAATCTACACTTTCACTTTCACATTCAACCATCTACTGGTTGGACTGGTCAAAGGTGCAGATTTACGGTAAAAAAGGACTTACAAATGTATCTGGTTCTCACCCACACCTATCATATCGCTTCTGAAGACATGGATTCAACCACTTACGTCATATGGATTACTTTTATGCTGCCTTTATGTGCTTTTTGGATCTTCAAATGTCTGGTCACCATTCACTTGCATTGTGAGGACCTACAGAGCTGAGATAGTCTTCTAAAAATCATAATTTGTGTTCAGCTGAAAAAAGAAAGTCATTCAAATCTGGGATGGCATGAGGGCGAGTAAATGATGAGAGAATAAAATATTTTGGGTAAAAAGACTTTTGCACAAAACTGTACATTCTTCCAAATTTCCACTTTTGTGGTCCACATAATAATATCAGCGTATGGGTTCGGAATGAGATGAGGGTGAGTAAAATGCAATAATCTTCTTGTCTGGATGAGCTATTTTCTTTCAAATTTGCTGCGTTAAGACGTTGGCTGAATGCCCAGAACAGTCATTTCACACCTGTGCCCACCTCCAGCAACAGCCCTATTAGGCGTTTGAAATTTGCCTATAAGTCATTTTCGTATGTTTTACATGCTATACTTAACTTTGTGAGAACACGTGCATCCTCTCTGCAAGTTAATCTTGTTATATAACCAAATTTTGACCCCAATTTTGACTGCACCTGTTAGTTGGGCCTTTATCAGAATAGTCAGAATGTTTGCTTTTTCTTAAACGTTTTTTTTTCTCTCCCCCCATTAATGTTTTGTTCAGAGGCTGGCATGGGAGCAACAGGATCCAGAGGACAGGAAGTTGAGTTTCCTGCCACAGAAGTTCGCCTGCCTACGAGCAGTTCCCGCATACTCGCGCTTCATTCACGAACGGTTCGAGCGGTGTCTCGACCTGTACCTGTGTCCTCGCCAGCGGAAGATGAGAGTGAGATATTTACAGATGAACTCTGAACTGCACTTTGCCGTGTGGCTGGACTACGCAAGCATTTTTCTAGCATTTGTGACCGATTACTGTGCGCAACTGTGAAAAACAATTATTTGCTGACCCAGTGCAAGTAATGTTATTCACCCGAGCAAAAGTAATGACATTTTCCCATGAATACCATTAGAATAAATACTTCTACACAACAGGTGTGTGTGTGTGTGTGTGTGGTTGCGTGTGTGTGTGTGTGTGTTTATATTGAACATAAAAATTACACATAATTTGTGTACAAGCTTACATGTGTTTTGTTTATATATTTCAATAAATGCATATATATATGTACATCAGTAATGTCCTGACTATACTTTGTGGTCAGTTGAATGCCACTTTGGTGAATTAAAGTACCAATTTCTTTCCATAAGACCAAAATCTGAACATTATTCCAAACTTTTGGCCGCCAGTGTGTGTGTAATATATATATATAACAAGTTTCAATTTGAGTAAACACAAAATACAGTTTTTAAATGATGATGTTTTTATTGAAGCAAAAAAAAATTCCAAGACCAACTGTGCCTGTGTGAAAAAGTATTTGCCCCCTTAGTTACTAAATCCCCAAATCTATGAAAGTGCATTCATAATGGGGCTCAGCTGGACTAGACACACACAGACCTGATTACTGCCAGCCCAGTTCAATCAAATCAACACCTAAATATAATTTCAGCAGCATGAAGTCGGCTAAACGGTCTCACACTGTAGCATTATCTCAGTCTGGGAAGGGTTACAAAGCTGTTTCAAAGTCTCTGGGACTCCAAATAATCACAGCGAGAGTCATTAAATCACAATGGAGAAATCTTGACACAGTAGTGAACCTTCCCAGAAGTGGCCGACATTACAACATTCCTCCAAGAGGTCAGCGAATCATCCATCAAGTCACAAAAAAGCCAAGGACAACATCCAAGGAACTGCAGGCCTCTCTCGCATCAAACACACTGGACAAAAATGGCATCCATGGAAGAGTGGTGAGGTGCAAACCACTGCTGACCCAGAGGAACATTAAGGCTCGTCTGAAATTTGCCAAAACACACCTTGATGATCCTCAAACCTTTTGGGAGAATGTTCTGTGGACTGATGAGTCAAAAGTGGAACTGTTTGGAAGACAGGGGTCCCGTTACATCTGCTGTAAATCAAACACAGAATACCACTAAAAGATCATCATACCTCCGGTCAAGCATGATGATGGTGTTAGTGTGATGGTGTGGGGATGCTTTGCTGCTTCAGGGCCAGGGCAGCGTTGTGAAAGACGGATCTCCAGTTATCAGAAGTGTTTGGTTGCACAACCAGCTATTAAATTTAAGGGGGCAGTTAGTTTTTCACATGGGTGATATAGGTGTTGGATAACATTTGCTTCAATATAATATAGGCTATATATATTTGAAAACTGTATTTTGTGTTTGCTCAGGATGCTTTTGTTTTATATCATATCTCGTTTGAAGATCTAAAATCATTTAGTATGAAAATACACAAAAACAGAAGAAATCAGGAGAAATTCAGATTTAAATGAAAAATATTTCCAATATGGAAAATATGTTTGTCAGTCATTCAAATACATTTTGACAACTTACACAATAATATTTGTCTTCACACATCAAACTTTGCCATATGAAGACAAATACAAGGAGACAAGAAATGTTTATAACAACTGTGTTAATATTAAGAAATATATAACTTTTGTTTTTACTATTTAACATATTTGCTTATAAGATGCTGTTGTTAAGCTCTATTGGGTGTCATATTTAACTTATCTTTCCTGTCTTTGACACTCTTAGGTGAATGTGAATCCAGAAGACTTGATTCCCAAACTGCCCAAACCAAAAGACTTGCAGCCATTCCCAACCACACAGTCTCTGGTACGACACCTTTTGCAAGAAAACTGGTCTAAGATCAGTTTTTATCATTTTAATGTTGATAAATATGATCATTTCAACTAGAGGAGCTGATTAAAGTTCAGAAACTCTTGATACGGTAGTTCTAGAATAGACTTCGTAGTGAACTCTGAGTATATTGAGACGGAAAACCCGGTTACTTACTCTGTCTCGTGGTGACGAAGAGCAGAAGAGGAAAACTGAGAGCCATGGATAAAACTACAGACATGGAACTGAATTTGTTGGCGTGTCATTTGAAATGGAAAAGAGAAGAACAAAAAAATAAATAAACAAAGCTGCAGGGTTCCCACAGTCATGGAAAACCTGGAAATATCAGGGAATTTAATAATTGTGATTTCCAGGCCTGGAAAAGTCATTGCATTATTTAGTTAATATAATTGTATTTATCATGCTCTGTCCTAAAATACTGAATCGGGGTATGTTGCACCAGATAAAAAACACACAGTGAAGATTTAAAAGCAGGCTGTCATGTTATTTTGAATACCTGATTAACTAGGATGCGTTCACACGAGCACTTTTGGTGTGCACTCGGGTTCGGATGAAGTCAAAGTTCGGTTCGTTTGAATAGTGTGCACTCGCGCTGTTTTCCGGATTTGGGTGTGCACCCGGGAACCACATCCCGAGTCCACTTGAGAAGGTGGTCTGGGGTTCATGTGAACTCCAGTACAGTTCGATGCTGAAAAGAATGGGAACCCTGCATGCATCCTGGAAAACCTGGAATTTTGCAGTGCAGTTTTCCAGTCATGGAAAATGAGAAATATACCTGAATGTCCTGGAAATGAATGTTTGTCCTGGAATTACGGTACAGTTATTTTTTGTATTCAGTTTTTTTAGAATGAATTCAACATTCGATGGTTACCCACATGTAGGACCCTATGATTTTCCCAATGCCGAAAACACGGATGGAATCACGGCATAGTCATAAAAATTGCATTAACTTTAAAATACGGAATGTGACAGAGTTTGGCATATTTGGGACTAAAATGAATGTTTTAATACATAATCAAATTAAAATCACAATATGTCCAAGTGTGATTTATTAAACTGCAAAAAGCTGCAATTAAATGAATATATAATCTGCGTGTGCTGCGTGCTTCAAAATGAATGTGAAGCCGGCTGCTCATATGCTGAAAACACCTCATCGTGTGTGTGTGTGTGTGTGTGGTAGATGACGGTGAGTAGAGCACTCAGAAGCATGCAGAAACTATCGTTAACAAAACACGGAAATGTCAAAATAAAAGCTCGTTTTATATGGATTCATGAAATGAGGAAAAAAGGTCATGTTTAATGTAATTAAATAATAATAATAATAATGTATCAAAGCAATATCTCACATCTGTGATGTTCTGTTGTGCGGCACATCTTCAGTGTTATTTCAGTTTGTGCTGTGAGGATTTTGTAGAAAAGCACTTTATTTGATCAAAATAATGCAATGCATAATTTTCATTTCATTTGATTCGACACCAGTTTGATGATGAAATTTAATTCAAATGTCGAATACGGAATTTTGAAAAAATAATCCTCCAAAAACCACAATTTTAATGGCCTCTCGAGTGGTTTAGCTTAAATATTACAACCGTGTATCACATAAAATGTCCTGGAAAATTGTGCCCTGAAAAGAGTGGGAACCCTGAGCTGTTTAGCGGTAATGGATTAATATGAAGTTATAGACTCTCCTGCTGGGGAATGAGATTGCATGTCCTTAAATGATCTCTTGAGATCACTCTGTTGTGAGGAGATGTTGAGATGGTTTCTGTATCTGTTGTGTTGACTTGTGTTTGTTTCGTCCGGACAGGTCTATCGTGGACACTCCAGTTTGGTTCGAAGCATCAGTGTTTCTCCGAGTGGACAGTGGCTCGTATCCGGTCAGTTCCATGTTTGCCTTTTCATAATTCACCTTGATTTGCTGTAATATTGGATCCTTTGTGATGTGATGGACAAATAGGAATATATAAAGGGAGAACAAGATGTGAAAATGTTCCTATATGGAGGGCAAATGAAAAGCAACTTTTTTCGGTATGGTAGTGCAGGCTTCTGCAAATGCATGATTTTAAAGTCTGCATTTAATGCCTTTTATGCATCAACGTATTTACTATTGAAACAGGAAGTTAGGGTTGGACATATCTAAATGCTTGCCTAGTTTTATTTGGCATCAAAGCCATGAACCGTGATTTACTCGTTGTTGGCAGGTGCTGTTGGGGGTGGGGCATTCTCATTATGGAGCGCATTTGATTGGACAAAAACTTTTAAACAAGTCATTGACAAATAAATTTGTTTGAGGTGCTAAAATTAGGAATCTTGTTAAAATCTAGTTTAAACGTGTGAAGTTTGTAGAAATGTAATCTTTGCGTCCACGTTGGTTTCATTTTCTATATTTTCCAAAAAAGAAACAAAGTATGATTTTATGACTTGAATAATGTCATTTGGTGTCACTAGTGGGTGTAACCCTCAAGCTAAAGGTATTAAAATAATGTAAAGGGGGGTTAAAGGTAAAGGAGGAGGCAATAACCGGCCTGACAATATAAACAACATTTAATTAAATAAAATGAGACAAACACGCACTGGGCAGCTGCCTGTAAACGCTCTCTCTCTGTCGCACCACCGTCTGCAGTCGGCCTTTATCCCTCTCGGAGGCTTGATTAGCCTGATATGGGACCGGGTGTGTAAAATCAAGAACTGGCCCGCCCTCCTTCCTGTCATATTCCTCCCTCGTTCTCTCAGGCTGGGAAACCCCGGCATTTTCCTAACGGAACGCACCGCCACGTTCTCGAGGAACAGTAGGGGTCTCCCCACTCCAGGCGTTCGGCAGTGAGCCCCTCCCAGCTCTTGGTTGGCGGTCTCAGACCCCAGCTCGTTTCAGCAGCTGGTAGTGGTCTCCTCCACCCCTGGCAACTGCCCTGACTGCCCCAGGCGGTCGGTTAGGAGCCCCATCTCCCCTCTTGGTCGGTGGCCGTTCCTCCGCTTCCAGGCGGAAGATGGCTGCGGTAGCTCCGTTGGGGTGGATGGTAGCAGCGAGAACTCCACTACAGCGTATTCCTCCTCCTTCCCAGGTTTCAGCACCAGTGTAAAGGGGGTTAAAGGGAAAGGAGGAGGCGAGAACCAGCTTGACAATATAAACAACATTGAATTAAATAAAAAGACCCACAAACACACACAGGACGGACCGCTGCCCATGAATGCTTTCTCTCTGTCGCACCACCGTCCGCAGTCGGCCTTTATCCCTCTCGGAGGATTGATTATCCTGATAAGGGACCGGGTGTGTAGAATCACGACCCAGCTCCGCCCTGTCACAAATAATTTCCTTGCAACTTCTTTTTTAAGCATTTTTAAATGTATTTTTTAAGGTACACAATATTTTTGAGTCATGAATATCAAGAAGTTTTCTTCCATTTGACTTGTACAAAAAGTTTTCATAAAAATGTCAAAATATATATATTTTATTTTGTGTTTTTTAACTTCCCAGTAATGAGGCTGTACAGGAGTCCTCTTTATGTTGATGGCAACCTACATGGCTGGTTACACCGCCTGACCTTTCAGATATTTTATAACTGCTTTTTGACTTATGAATAATATTGCAAAATTATTCCAAACTACTTATACCAACATTAAAGATTTTCAGCTTTTAATTAAGATTTTATTTATTTGTATTTTTATTCTGTCTTAGGACGGTTACACCACTTCAACTACTTTAAACCCCAGAAACAATATCAAAATGTCTTTGACCTCATACATTTAAAATATGCTCTTCATTAAAGTAATTGCATTTTTTATGTATTTTGAATAGCTTAATATATCTGAACCAAAATAATTAATGTCACGTCATTTCCCCGTACACCTCTGAGTGCGAGATGAGTCATCAAAACTTTGGGTGTGTTTCTGTGCAACTTTTTGGAGTGCAGTTGCATATATATATATATATATATATCCTCAAAGATAAGAGACTTGAACTTAAAGCCACAAAACTCCTATTAAATTGGGCAGTTTATTGAGGTAAAGTCTGTCTGAGATCTCTTACCTCAGCGGTAGCTAACAAGCTGCTAAAATCATCCCTCACTCACCCGCCATGATGTCATAGCTGTTGGCAGGGAGACGGGGGGCTCTGCGACCCGTTTTGGAGATGAGAGAGATTAGGGGAGGCCTGCGGGTTTGGGTGAGCCAGGATGAGCACATATCCGTCTGAAATGTCCATATTCACTCGCATTCGCCAGTGCTGATAAATCAATCATGAGATTAGATGAACATTCTTTAGAATTTTATAGGTTTTATATATATATATACACTACTATACAACTATACATACATGTGTATATATAGAGAGACAGTACTTTGCAAAGTTTTAGGCATAAGAGAGAATGTCTTCAAAAATAATGGCATAAATTCTCCCCAATTTTCCAAGATACACCTAAACACCGTTTTCCTTGGTTATTGGCAGACAGGATGTCCCGAGTTTCTTGGAGAATTCTCCACAGTTCTTCAGTCTATTTTGGCTGTCTCAATCGCTTCTGTCTCTTTAAGTAATCTCAGACTGACCCGATGTTCAGTGGGGGGGGGTCTCTGTATGGGGGCCATGACATCTGTTGCAGCAGGGCTCCCTGTTCTTCTATTCTCATCTTTTCTATTTGCAAAAGTCATGTTTGTGAGTCTAACATTTATATTTCCTATTGACTCACTAAAGCTGAAGATATAAATAACCATCTTAAGTCAAACATTTTTGTGAAACATCTTATGTGCCGAAGACTTCTGCACAGTACTGTGTGTGTGTGTGTGTGTGTGTGTGTGTGTGTGTGTGTGTGTGTGTGTGTGTGTGTGTGTGTGTGTAGTGCCTATTTTGAAATTTAGGTTTAAATAAATATATTTTCCATTTTGAAAATCTTTCAGTCATGATTTATTTTTTATACTTTAAGGTGGATAAAAGAAATCCAAAAGTAAATAGTTTGTAAAAAAAAATTTTTTTTATTTTATTGCCCATTTTTTTAGATTTTAAAATAAGAAATATATTTTACAATTAATTTCAGCAACAATTTATATGCTTTTTCTCACTGTTTCGATGGTATAATGTCACTATATTTACACATTACATTTATTTATTTGTGATGAGCTATTTGTTATTTTGAAGTTATTTTAATGGCTTAAAATATTTAGGAAATATATATTTAAAATGAATTTGTACAAAAAATATAAAATATGTTTGGACTTTTTATATATATAAAATACAAAATATGTACATGTAATCTAAATGTATTTATAAAAATATATAATTTCACCACAATTTAGTTTTAAGAGTTTTTGTGGTGTTTTGTCGCTGCATTTACACATTGCAAGACTTGCAGTGCATTCAAGTTTTATGATCATGTATTTTCCCGTTGAGTTGAGACTTATGAGGCTAATGTTTTGAAATACTTTTTGTAATATAGCCTAGTTTGAAATTTAAGCTTTAAAATATACATTATTTTTCCAAATGGAAAATATATTTATTTCAGTCATGCTGTTTACAACATATTCAAATATATATTTGCAAGAAATAAAATCTCCCGTATTTCCATGATATGGGGACAAACATTGTAACTTCCTAAATCTCCATTTTCACCATTACTAAAGAAAATGTGAATATTATTTCAGTTGCAAGACCGCTTAAAAACACGTTACGATAAGGACAGTATGTGTAGGTATAAAAAGATTTAATTCCTAATGGTCGAAAAACCCTCTCCTGAGGATAAATCTGGGTCTGTTCATCATTATCCGTATTTTAGGATTGGAGTTCCTTTAGATACATAAATGCACGCTATTACACTGTTGCTTATTTCCTCAGTAGAGCCCGGACATCTGATTGCCATTAACTTTAGGGGATATGAACTACGTGAATGCGAAGAGTAGAAAGAACAGTCAATTTTACTCAATGTTACCGATGGGAGTGGTGCGGCCAAATCCACAGAAACCAAATGACATTGGAACAGTATGAAAATGCAGTTGCATTCGCTCGTCTAATTTACATGAGGTGAATCAGGTAACAAACCCACTCTGGAACTGGTAGAGCTCGACTCTAGAGACATCAAGGTCATGGGGTTGATTCCCAGGGATCACAAAGTCAGATAAATGTATAGCTTGAATGCGCAGTTGTAGGTCGGTTTGGATGAAGCGTCTGCCAAATGAATACATGTACATTTAAAGTGCCGTTCTGAAACAGGTTAGTGGTGGTTTTCCTCAATGCTTTTTCCCCCCATGGTCATGAAAAATGACTTTCGTTTGTGTGAAACACAGACAGAGTGACAGCATCAGTCACTATGCACTTTTAATGCATATTTGCCCCCCATACAATGAAAGTGAATGGTGACTGAGTGTAGGCGAGACTCTCCTGGTCCTGCTTTATTCCAGAATCCAATGAAATAATTAAGAAATTATGTTTTGCATGTAATAAATTAAGCCTATTTTTATGGCCATTATTTTTATGACCGATATACACATTTTACCCCCAATTCTCATTACCGCGAAGCAAAAGGATGGTCATTATGGCTTATATATGTATTATTTAAATGATAAACTATTTACACAGCATAGTCGTACTCCCTTGGTACTTCTGCAGATTTTAACGTCTCTATTTTTGAGTCGGTTCTTCTGAGTCGGTTCTTTTCAAACTGGTTCACAAATCGGTCTAAACGATTTATTACCAATTCAGTCTGAATCCAAATGATTTCTTCAAGTCTGCTTCAGGTGATCACAAATGACTGGAAAGATTGTGGTCATTAAAAAAAGTCACGCTCCCAAAACAGACAGTGGCCAGATAAGCAGGGACACTTGAGGGAAAAGAGCAGGTCAGGGCAATAGTGAATAATATGGGTAGTTTCATTAACTGGGTGTGGCGTTGAGTGCACTTTAGTGGCAATATCTGTTGAGCTGAGTATAACAAAGATCTTCATAAAGCCCACATGCAAAACCACTACAGTCGGGGGTTGCTCTTTAGTCTAGCTATAAAATATATTAAACCAGTAATAAAACGGCTTTCCCCACAGTTAAAACGGCAGTTGACAAACCTCCCAGGCATCACAGTGCTTCTTGCCCCGAGCTTGGGCTGCTGCACCCTTCTTTCCTTCACTTTGTTCAGCGTGTGTGTGTGTGTGTGTGTGTGTGTGTGTGTGTGTGTGTGTGTGTGTGTGTTTAATAGAGATAATTTCTTCCATATCTGTGGGTCTGGGCTGCGATGTGACTCTTTTGTCCCAGGGCTTTGTTGCCTGTTGGGTTTGCCTCTTTTGTGTTGCTGGTTTTGGAATTGTGGCTGAAAGCAAATTGGAAAATCTTTTTGAAAAATTTGTAAGGCCAGAGAGTGTAAATAAAACAATTAAAAAAACGTGGACTAATTTGTTATAAAACAAGTGTTTGAGGAAACTTAAGCAATTTGTTAAGCAGTTTGCTTTTATGCCCGTCAGTGGAGTTTGCTGGATATGCTTCACTGTTCGTATCCTCATGGGTGAGAAAATCCCAGTGAGCCCGATTTCATGCACTCCAATACGCTGATTACTCCCAAAACTCTGCTTAATTAAAACATCTGACAACGCAAGAAAACCGCGTTTACATGAGATTGAAATAAGGGAGTCATCCTCTGGTTTTGTCGTCAAAATATGCAGAGGCATGTGCACGATACTTTGGATAAACCAGTAAGAACATTGGTTCGGGTGAACAATGGTGCAAAGTCTACCCGTTTCGATCAGTTTTCACCCCAATCTGGAATGCCCAATTCCCAATGCACTCCAAGTCCTCATGGTGGCGTAGTGACTCGCCTCAATCCTAGTGGCAGAGGACGAATCTCAGTTGCATCCGCGTCTGAAACTGTTAACCCATGCATCTTATCACGTGGCTTGTTGAGCACGTTACCGCGGAGACATAGTGCGTGTGGAGGCTTCTCGCCATCCACCGCGGCATCCACGCACAACTCGCCACGTGCCCCACCGAGAGCGAACCACATTATAGCGACCATGAGGAGGTTACCCAGTGTGACTCTAACCTCCCTAGCAACCGGGCCAATTTGGTTGCTTAGGAGACCTGGCTGGAGTCACTCAGCACGCCCTGTATTTTAACTCACGACTCCACGGGTGGTTGTCAGTGTCAATACTCGCTGAGTTACCCAGGCCCCCCATTTCAATCAGTTAAAGGAAAGCAGTTTAATGCGTTTACATGACCACACATGTTGTAGGCTTATACTTATAAGAACGTACATGTAAACGCACTCCTTACATTGAAGGATGGACCGAGCCATATCTTGAGACAGAAATATCATAGAGACCTGAGTGATCTCTCTTGACTTGGTCCAGTAAGCAACCACCCAGAAGACCTTAGCAACTATATTGAAATGCCGTGGCACCCACACTTGACAATTGTACACAGTCATATTTACACACTTTATATGGGATCTTTTATTATAGTTTGTAATTTGTTTCCACCCACTTCACTTCTACCCGTCTATTTTTCTTTAGGGATTTAATTCATCGAAACACAAAAATCTTAAAGGGACAGTTCACCCAAAAATACAAATTCTCTCATCATTTACTCACCCTCATGCCATCCTAGATGTGTATGACTTTCTTCTGCAGAACACACATTTTTAAAGATTTTTAGAAGAATATCTCCACTCTTTTGGTCCATACAATGCAAGTGAATGGGTGCCAACATTTTGACACCCCTAAATAGCACATAAATGCATCATATAAATTATCCATATGACTCTAATGTTTTAATCCATGTCTTCAGAAGTGAAATGATAAGTGTGGGTGAGAAACAGATCAATATTTAACTACTTTTTTGCTATAAATTCTTCTCCCTGCCCAGTAGGGGGCAGTACTTAAGAAGAATGTGAATGATCAAAAACAGAAGAAGAAGAATGTGAAAGTGATCTTTTTCTCACCCACACCTTTCACTTCTAAAGATGTTGACCACTGGATTACTATTATGCTGAATTGTGCAATTTTAGGATTTTCTGGCACCCATTCACTTGCATTGTAAGGACCTACAGAGCTGAGATATCTTAATTTGTGTTCTGCAGAAGAAAGAAAGTCACACATATCTGGGATGGCATGAGGGCGAGTAAATGCATCGTCATTTTGACCTTTTCCTTTAAAGCGAGTCATTATCAACTGCCATATCTTTAAACCAAAAATATTTCTAAATTCAAATTTCTTTCCAAACTAAACAAAAATATAATTAAAATAAATAATTAAAATAATGAAGTGATCAAAAAAGGTTTTATATAACCACCTACCGAAATCCCAAAATATTTCCCTCTCCAACTTCTTCCAACGGCCCCTTTTGCAGTGATTACGACAACAGGTGGAAAATACCAATAATTATTGTAAATATAAACAATAATTATTATAATTGAAAAATGATCCATGACATCTAGAAAGTTTAACACAAATCTCACGTCCACTTGCACTTTGCACTGGCATGTAAATTGCCATTTGAATCAGCGCTCTCATGGAAATGATCTAAGGCTTTGCACTGTGGCTTGTGCTGTCACACAATTAGTGCCCAATGACATATTTAGACAGATTACAAGTAAAACTACCGATTATCGGTTCATAAACACTTTTTGCCCTGTTCCTTACACAAAATGCTTGACTTGCGTGGCAATACATTTTAATGTTTGCATTACATAACCAAATACATTTACAAGCTTGCTCTATAGTCATCAAATTGTTCAGTAGCTCCACTGGTAGAGATTTGCACTTGCGATGCAAAGGACCGAAGAGCGCGTGAGTCGACACTTGAGCCAAAAGTGTCATAGAAGCACCACAAAATGCAGTGGTTGCTTCAGCAATTGCTTTTCATCTCACATTTGCTTTTTTGACTCTATCGGTTAGGTTTAAGTGTAAGATTTAGGGGAGGGAGGTCGGTCGGTTTTGCTGATTCATAACTTGATAGAGTATTAATCTTAACCTCATCTGCTTGGGAGAATTTTAACTCTTTTAGCGCCACACAGTGGACGTTTCACCCATGATAAGTGCAGTGAACAATGTAATATCATTTTACAAAAATAACACCATAGTTGCATCATTTTCACAAGATCAGGCTGCGTAAGATAGTCTTGCTGCGTGACGATTGTTTTACTTTATAGCCAAAATGAAAAGACGTTACAATCCATTGTGTGTATTTCTGTGTGAAACAGGAGATTCAATAAGAGAAAATAAATAAATGGTGAGGTGGTTGGAGAAGAGAGTTTGGAGTAAGAGGAATTTATCGGGGGAAAAAAGATGTTTCAGAGGTGGAGCAATTTGTACAATTTGATAAAAGATCACAAAGGTACTTTTTTTAAATAACGTGCACTTGTGAATCATGCACAATAAGACCAGGAACATGCATTATGTAATTAAGGTACATTTTGATTTCATTTAAAAGTACAAATATCCCACGTAGTCTCTAAATTAATACGAGGTTTTAAAAGCTGCGTGTATTGAACAAGAAATAGTAAAATGTCTAAATATTTTTCGATTAGTGAAGGTGGAGTATAGCATGACAACATGACTGTAGGCTGTCAGATGTGCACTGTGAAATCTCAGTTTAACTTTTATACCTGCATGCTTCATGAACGCAGGGAAAACAGAAAGGGGAAACGTACCGGGACGCGGAGGGTGGAGTGTAATAACTCCAAAACCCATAATCACTTTTTAAGTATTGAGACCGATATAGCAGGCAGGGACGGACTCCGTGGTGGTCGGAGGCCTGTCTGCTGCGTACAGCTGTGGTGTCCTGCACTAACCCGCCGGGATTGGCCAGCACAACTCACACTGGAGACGTGTGTGTGTGTGTGTGTGTGTGTGTGTGTGTGTGTGTGTGTGTGTGAGCGTGTATTTATCACTTTGTGGGGACCAAATGTCCCCATAAGGATAGTAAAACCCGAAATTTTTGACCTTGTGGGGACATTTTGTCGGTCCCCATGAGGAAAACAGCTTATAAATCATACTAAATTATGTTTTTTGCAAATGTAAAAATGCAGAAAGTTTTCTGTGAGGGTTAGGTTTAGAGGTAGGGTTAGGTTTAGGGGATAGAATATAAAGTTTGTACAGTATAAAAACCATTATGTCTATGGAAAGTCCCCATAAAACATGGAAACACAACATGTGTGTGTGTGTGTGTGTGTGTGTGTGTGTGTGTGTGTGTGTGTGTGTGTGTGTGTGTGCTAGGGGCACCTAAACTTTCCTGTAGCGCTTTAGTGTAGTCGGTGACCATAAATAAAATGGAACTGACAGTATTATTTGCCATTATGGAGGAAGCAGTAATGCTAAAAACCCATTATATTGGACAGTAGTGCCATGTTGAGACAACATTCATTTAAAATCCATTTTACTTCTGTAAGGTGACATAATTCAGAGTGAAACCATGCCAGAACGGAGCCAGACCTGAATGCACATTTTCTTAAATAAATAAATAAATAAGAAACACAAAGAAAAATAAAATGGCCTGCTTGGCATCAGTGACATCAGTGGAAGATGCGGTGCAAGTGAATACATGCATGTCATGTAGTGTGTGGTACTGGCTTTTTTTATAAAGGGATAAGCACTTCCTGTGTGTGGGGCCAAGCAGTGCTTCCTGCCAGCATCTCTAATCTCTTTTAGCCACCGGTTAATTTGCAGTTGTGTATTTGGACAAAACCCAAGAATTTCTTTTTTTTATTTTAAAATCCCGTCTTACAAATTTGCCCATGTTCATGCTCTCATGCATTAGGTATCATGACAATAATTAAGAATGAAATGGATTTACACCATATTAATCTTACTTAATGTTAATAGAATAATTGTTAGTTCATTGTTAGTTCATTATGCATTAAAGCTGCACTATGGAACTATGTTCTCTCTAGCGACATCTGTGGTGGAAATGTTAAATTGCAAGCACTTTATGTGAGTTGTTTCAGCACAACTCCTTCATAAATTCACAGTATGCCCAACTCTTCAGACACTACTACACCACTGTTTGAGGGGCTTTCACATGACTCGCGTCAACGCTCCCGAATACATTGAAGTCTATGAATGGAAGTGGTGGTGGCGTAGTGGGCTAAAGCACATAACTGGTAATCAGAAGGTTGCTGGTTCAATCCCCACAGCCACCACTATTGTGTCCTTGAGCAAGGCACTTAACTCCAGGTTGCTCCGGGGGGGATTGTCCCTGTAATAAGTGCACTGTAAGTCGCTTTGGATAAAAGCGTCTGCCAAATGCATAAATGTAAATGTATAAAGTGACGTGTCGGCACAACCTCGGCTCCAACCTCACACAAGTGTTTTTCACTCACGTTTTTGCCTCACACAAATGATGTCTTTGAGGGTACAAAGCTACAAGAAATATTTTAAAACCGTCCAACTTTATGAAAAGATATTGAATGTCTCATAATTAATTTTAATTAAAGTATCCAGAGACCCTAGTTATTGAACTACATTACATTTACCAAAAAAGATCAGACTTAAACATAAAGGAGTCCTCTCTTTATTTTCTGCAATCAAAGCAATTAAAAAAAAAAAATCTCCTCCAAATGCATTTGTTTCAATGTTTATTGTGCACACCTCCCGCTTTCTTGCATGGCAAGCTCGTAAATTCGCTGCTCCGTGACTTTTTCTGCAATGCTTGTTATGTGGAAGGGCAAAGCGCCGCTTGAAGCTGGCGTTGAACGGATCTTTGTTTCCTCGACTCAACTCTTGAAATGCGATTTACAATGACCAAAGGACATGATTGAAACTCTGAATTATTATTAGGCTATTATTAGTCTTATCTGATAAAAGTCATGTGCAGCAGATAGTCCATCTGCTTTGTTCTTATAATGCTTAAATTACTGAAGTCAGTAGATCTGAAATGCACATTTTTATAAAGGTAAAGACGTAATTGATAATCATATTATTAGACTATTGAATTTTTGGATGAAAATCATGTTCGGCAATTCACAATTTGAAGTAGAATTATAGATCTGCTTTGTTTTTATAATGCTTAAATACTATAAAGTCTCTTGGCAGATTTCGGTCATGCACTTCTCAAAATGATTCAGTGACTCACTCATTGCACATAAGACGCTTATTTGTCGCCACCTAGTGGCATCTCCAGAAGTGGTCAATAAACTAGTCAATTAAAGGTGCAGTATGTAAGATTTTAGAAACCCTTGTTATGAATGACACCTGTGGCCATTAAGTGAACTGCAGCAGCTACCTGTTGCTCGTGCTCGTGCACACACTTCATATTGACGCGAGCGAGCATCCAAAACAATGACGTAACGTACAAAGAGACTGAATGTGATTCACCGGCATCATGCTGACAGATGAGGTAGCATAATTAAAATGACAGAGTTATGATTGTTTTACTGCAAACTTTGAGACTGTATATTATATTTGACAGTAGCCATTTATAAAATAGATTGTAAATTATTAATATGTTGACACAATTCAGTATTGATGTGATTCCATCACAACTGACATTTTGATATATTGATGCGCTATTGTTTTATAATAATATAATGTATATATTTTCTGTATAACCAAGTTACGTTACATTAATAAATGGAGCTTTTTGCATTATCTTGAACATTGTCTAGCATTTATTTAATGTATTATTGTAGTTGACCTTGCAGAATAATTACAGATTAACATTGTTTATGAAAGTTAATGTGCAGGCAAGATCAAGTTAGCTAAACTGACACCGATCAATCCTTATGGCACGATATTTCACATGCTTTGCAGTTATGTAAGTTTACCTGTCCAATAAGAAGAATGCCAATTCAGGGTCTGTTTTGATCCCCAAAACCGAACGAATGTCACTCCAGGAATCAAATGCCGTGCCGATGTTCGCTCTAGTTTTCGCTCTAGTTTTCGCTCGACCACGATCACGTTCCCGCTTAGCCAGATGGGATTCAGTAGATACTGGCTTACTCTGAGTTTGTGTAGGAGTCTGTGTTGTGCTGTGAGCCGGACGTTTGCTGGATCTCTAAGATAACTTTACCTAGTGTTGCAGTTTGTTGTCGCTGTTGAATAGCAGAAGAGAAGCTATTACTGAGGCAAGGCTCTCGGGAGCGTGCATAAATGTCACATCCTTTGGCTTTTCCCGGCAAAAGCGACCCGCTCACTTCACATGAAAATCAGTCTACAGGCTTTAATAGGCAACCTAGGAACTCCGGGAAGCACTCATTTTTTAAGTTGCGTTACAACCTGTTCGCAAATTGGCAAAAAAGGCGAACATTACATGAACATTTTACATATTGCACCTTAAATGAAACTGAACTCATTTGTGAAACTGAAGCAAGCCACAACAAAGAACAATTGTAATGGACATAAAATATTGATTTGCACTGAAATTATGCAAGTAGAAAAAAGTCGCTGAATAGCCTCCAGTTTGCGTCTGTTGGTGTATATTTTGTAATTAACGCCTGTCTGCTCATTATCCATATTACAAGACTATTTGCCAAATAAATGGGCACGAAACAATGATTTGAGTTGAAATAATTTTATTAGCTAACATCTAGAGATCTCAAAGTGATCCAAGTAGCAGGAAAAAACTCCTGAAAAGATAACCGGTCTGATTTGTCTTAATTCCCGGGTGTGCGGTTGTTACTCAGAAATATCAGACCACTAGATGGCGCCATTGACCAATCAAAAGCAAGTATTGTAGAGTCCAGTGTAACAAAAAACAATTACACAGCAACTGTATTACTCGGTGGAAGAACTCTGCATTGTTAGAATTAGTGTAATTTGCAAAGGCAAGCTCTATAACTGTTGCTCATACTTTGAGTTAGTGATAACAAGAAATATTACATTTTGGTGTTTAACCATTTGGGTGACAAACATTAAGGATACCTCAAAGTGTGCGGCATTTTGAGGAGAGGTGTTCAGTTACTTTTCTGAGCAGTCAGACTTGCATTGAAGTATGAACTCAAGCAATATCTACAGACCAGAATATCATAGAAACGTGGGTGTGGGAGCTCTTGACTTAGGTCAGTCAGCAAACCAACCAGAACACCATAGCAACCGCATAGTAATGCACAAAAAATTACCCAGAGCACATTAGCAACCACATAGAGGTTAGCGTTGCACAAACGCTGTAATAAAAAAGCAAGTTTTTTTATAGAAAATCTCATTACGGAAATCGGTTCAGGATTTTTAAATTTATGCCCCAAATTGAATAAATGTCCTAAAATGGAAAATTGCACTGAATAAATGAGAAGATGTGGACTGCCACTTCACCAGCACTGAGTGACAATTACGCTGGAGCCGCCAGCACTCTTTTGCTTCGTTGTTAGTGAGGAATGCCCGTTTGAGGTAAGAGGTGCATTTGAGTTTTATAAACATAATAATATACACAGTCCTATAAACTTCTGCTTTTTTAGACCACATGTTTTTTTTTCATGCCATAGGCTGGAAAAAAACTGTTACCGTAGGTTTTAAGTGCTGTAATTATAGTGTTTTCGTTTTAAATTGTTAAAACTGAATTATTGTAAGAGTCTGGTCATTGCTGCATTTTTTAAGTGTTCAGGAAAACAAACAAATAATTGTTTACAGTTCCTGAAGAAAATCTCCACGATGCTGATGTGTTGTGGGTTGTTGCCAGGGCATTGCTATGCGCTTGTGAAGGTGTTCTGAGTGGTTACTAGGGTGTTGCTAAGTGTATACACATTCACGATTTGTGTAAATTTCACACTAATTGTTTCTGTCTGTTCTACACACACACACACACTCTCTCTCTCTCTCTCTCTCTCTCATGTTGGTCTACCAATCATTATGAGGACTTTCCATAGACATAATGGTTTTTATACTGTACAAACTATAGATTCTATCCCCTAAACCTACCCCTACCCCTAAACCTAACCCTCACAGAAAACTTTCTGCATTTTTACATTTTCAATAAAACATTGTTTAGTATGATTTTTAAGTGATTTAAATTATGGGGACACTAGAAATGTCCTCATAAATAACATTTATAGCATAATAACATTGTAATTACCAGTTTGCAACTTAAAAATATGTCCTCGTAAACCACATAAACATATATACACACACACACACACACACACAGTTCCCTGAGTCAAACTCATGACATCACATTCAGGGCGGCCTCCACATCTGACCTCACTCAAGCAGATCTGTTTCATCTTCCTGGCTAAGTTTGTGGTTTGGCCTTTTGACCCCAGGCTCCGATGATTGCACGGTGCGTTTCTGGGAGGTCAGCACAGCGCGCTGCCTGAAGACTGTGGAAGTTGCCGGGGCCGTGAAGGGCGTTGCCTGGAATCCCAACCCCACCGTCTGTTTGGTTGCTGTCAGCTAGTAAGATCCACTTCCTCTTTTCTCTATAAATATGTCGTTTGAAGTTGGGCTGCAGTCTGGTTAATTAAAGGTGCCCTCAGTAACTCTTTGCTCATGTCATCTTGGAATTACAGTGACACCTAGTGGTGTGGAAGCAGCATCTTTCCAAATCTATAGTTTTCGGTTACAGATGCCTTTTGTAGATATTCACTGTTCACAATCAGCCATGATTCATTTAATCCAAGAGAAAGTGTCCAATAACAGGAGTCAAGTCATTTTTATTTGTATAGCACTTTTCACCACACACATCGTTTCTAAGCAGCTTTACAGAAGATCAGGCATTAACACAAAATGAAAATGTAATTTCTATAAAGTCTTTGAGTCCTCATTGAGTAGTTGGTTAAATACGATTGTAAATTGTGTCTAAAAATAAATAATTAAATAATAACGGAGGACCGGGTAGCTCAGCGAGTATCGCCCCTGGAGTCGCGAGTTCGAATCCAGGGTGTCATGAGTGACTCCATTCAGGTCTCCTAAGCAACCAAATTGGCCTGGTTGCTAGGTAGGGTAGAGTTACATGGGGTAACCTCCTTGTGGTCACTATAATGTGGTTCTCGCTCTTAATGGGGCACTTGGTGAGTTGTGCGTGGATGGTAACGCGCTCAACAAGCCACGTGATCAGATGCGAGGATTGACCGTGTCAGACACGGAGGCAACTGAGATTCGTCCTCCGCCACCTGGATTGAGACGAGTCACTACTCCACCACTAGGACTTCGAGCGCATTGGGAATTGGGCATTCCAAATTGGGAGAAAAAGGAGGGAAAAAAATAGAGAAAGTAGTATTCAGCTGATCATGTGATTCTTAAATGGCGCCCTCCCCCATGTAGAATAAAACCGCTTTTATAAGGATACTGATATGATTAAAGTCCTCATCGCATGCGAGTGGTCGTGATAATGTCATTTTAATCTAACCCACAATGTAATTTTATCCTTGAACAATGTCATTTCCAGCACGTCTCAAATTGTTTATTGTGTTTAACCTGTTGATACACGCCCCCTTTTTGAGCACAAACCATGAAAACGACATACCTGAACTGAAATGGTTGTATTTACGGGACCCTTTGGAGTACGGACACAGTTGTGGTATCTTTAGAAAGAAGACACTTTGGGCTTTATTTCCCAAGTTTCAGAATTAATAGATGTTGTTATTTTTTAAAGTTAGAGAAGCTGAAGTTTATAGTAATGGAAATATTTTGTGCTGAACATGTTTTTATTATCTGAAAAAACAATAATAATAGTACCAAAACAACCCAGAAACACAATGTTCCCAAAGCCACGAGTCTAAAGAAGTTACGTGTCAAATTTGAAGATGATCTCACAATAAATGAGGTTCCTGCAGCTTTTGTCTCTGTAAAATCGCTGGAAGCGTACAGAGTAAAATTAAGGCTCCGCCTCTCAAAACAACACTAACCCTGACGGCACTGATCAGCTATTCTGAATAAACCTACACCCCATTTTTAAAAGTAGACTTTGGAGACGGGCTGGTTTTGTTTATGAGACTCTAATATATCAGATCATACACAGTTTTACAACATGAATGCTGCTCAGATTGCAGTTTGATGAAGAACGATGATGAAGAGTGATTCTTCCAGGAGAGATCTCATGTAAACAATGGAGAATATATCAATATTTATCACATTTATCACTTTTATGGACAAAAAGTGCTATTGGATGTTTTTCAATGAACGCTTGTCATGGACGATTGACCCAAGTGTGTTGAACTGGATTCATCTGGCGATCGTGATTTCATATTAAAAGTCCCGGTTTGATGTTGCATGTTTTCATTTGTACTCCTGCACAAATAACTCAATCGCTGTTTCTGGAGGATTGCTATCGTGAAACAGAGATCGGATATCAATTTTGAACCCTTAGACCTTTGAAAAGATGTATCATTTATTAACATTAATTACATTTATAGACAGTAAATAATATATTAAATTAGAGTGACGTCACCACCGAGTGTGGGCGATTGCGTATCAACAGGTTACAGGAATTCTGTTCTGGAAATTATGCTAATCCACACAAATAATATTTTCACACGTTTTGCTCAATTTGCTCTCAAGAGATCATTTCTGCTCATAAGTGATGTTTCCCTTGATTTTTCAAACATCACTTGTCTCATATTTCATCTCAAGAATGCTCTACACTGTCACTTTTATCCACTTGGTTAACAAGTACACTAACGTTTGAAAAACCTTTATTAGGGGTCAAATTGTTTGGTATGGTGGAAATGACGCCACAACTGTGGGACAGTCGAAATGTATGAACTGATATTAATGAAGTATTGAAATGGTTTCTGTTTGTTTAGATTATTATAGTTTTAAACGTGTAATAATGTGTATTTTTATAATGTATTTTCATAGTTTAATATTGAAATTCTGGGTCTGGGACACTTAAAATATACATAAAAGGCATTTAAAAAGTACCAAAAATAAATGGTGAAGGCATGGTTAAAAAGTTTCCGATTTAGTATTAATGAGACTTTAATACCGTATTAAACAAGCCAAAAAGTTTTGATTAAAAGAAATCAACCCCTGAGACATGAAAGTGCCCAAAGCTGAAGAAACACCCATATATGTCCCAAAGTTGAAATGCAGTATTAGTGTGTAGCTTAACGGTGTGAATCCCCATTCTGATGTGTGTGTAGTGATGACACTGTACTCCTCGTGAACCCTGGTCTGGGCGACCAGCTTCTGTGTAACGCTACGGATCAGCTGATCTCATCCTACGAGGAGCCAGAGGAAGTGAATGACCAGCATGTGCAGTGGACCGTCTCAGAGGGCGAAGGTCACGAGCAGGGTCACCGTCTCACGCTCAAACACCCCAAGGTAAAGAAAACATCCACAAACACCCTGTTGAACCACATACCAGAGAAACATGCTTTGATGGAACATTGTTGCATCTAATATATTCACAAGTATGACATCATAATAAGCATTAGCAGATCGAAATTCTAATGCACTGTTCAGTCATTTTATTCTCCAAAGTTTGCAAGGTTAATGGGATCAATGGAAAGTTGTTCAGATTTGTATCCGATTTATCTGCCCCTAAACGTCACTTTAAAAAAAAAAGCTAACTTTGTTTATTCTACCACTTTTGGTCATTTTGCTGCTCGGACGTTGTCGTCGGCGGTTCTTGGCGAGAATGAACTGCAAAGGGGACCAGACGTTATACTGATAGAAGTCCAGTCCCACAAGATCAGGACAAAAGTGCTCACAGATTGTTCTGAAATAATGCTTTAATTCTTTCTTTCTTTTACCCCGTTTTCTATCCCTTATGAGACAGTCCACCCCTCACGTGAGTTGTAGCCAGGAGGCTTTTAACTATTGGTTGAAGCCAAAAGCTTGTGGTCGGCTTTTTCCTGAAATGGAAAGAAATTTAAGACGCCTCTAGTGTCCAATTAAAACTACTGGAAAAGGCAAAGCAGCGACACGCGTTGACAGACTGGTAGAGGCGAAGCTAGTAGTAATAACGGCTGTAAATCTAGTCTCGGCATGTTTTTAAGGTTATAATTGGATTATTGGATTGGGCATGTGGATCCTCTAAACACTTAAAGTGGTTGGATGACCTTCTACATTAGCCAAAATAGCATGGAAGTACATAGTATGCAATGATAAATATTTCAAACATTGAAGTCAAGCTATATGTTCTGTTCAATTCATTTATTGTGGAATAATGCATCCTTTTTTTTGCATGCAATTTAATAAAAACGGCATACAGTGAACACTATTCATTATTCAGTATGTATTAATATAGGGGCCCATTCCTAGCCTATGGGATGCTGGTGTAGTTTGGTAAATATTATGCAGTATGCAATGATAATTATTATTTTAATTAAGTTTGGAAATACGTTATTATATGAAGATAAGGGAAATAATCTCGTAATAGAGTTTGCATATTATGTGATCCAATTTTGAGCGCTCTCTTTCTTTGAAGGCTGTAAGGCAGGTGACGTGGCACGTGAAAGGAGATTACCTGGCGTGCGTGATGCCCGACAACAGCAGCAATCTACAGGTGGTGATTCACCAGGTGAGCAAACGGCGGACGCAGAACCCCTTCCGCAAGAACAAAGGCATGGTGCAGTGCGTATCCTTCCACCCGGTCAGGCCCTATTTCTTCGTGGCAACGCAGCGCTACGTACGTGTTTACAACCTCATCAAACAGGAGCTCACCAAGAAACTGATGACCAACTGCAAATGGATCTCAAGCATGGCCATTCACCCGGGAGGTGCGTAACTATGACGTGACGCTTAGCCAAACTTAATCATTTACTCACCCTCATGTCTTTACAAACCCACAATAAAAGTAGACAATACCAGTGCTCGGGAGTAACTAGCGAAAAGTAGCGACACTACTAACTTCCAATAGCGTGATAGTAGCTCAATATTGCTGACTCTCCTGTAACGAGTAGAGATATTTGTCACATACTGTGAGCGCTGCAACGGAGCCAAGGAAGTAATCAAACAGAATCAAAACATATGAGTCGGTTCACTCAGATGGTTCGTGTAAATAAACGAGTTCACATGAATGATTCACTGATTCTCTTGAGCCCTGCGTGGCCTTGAAGGGACTTTTCCTTCATTTTAACGCAAAATATTTAGTTGATTTCTGCCGTTTATCACTTAAGTTTGATTCAGATATTTAAAATAGGTTGATTTCTAGTTTTACTAGTACATATTTTTTCAATTTAATGTTTTCAACCTATTTATTTAACCACTATATTGCTGTTACCATGACTGTAGTTTAGTTTTATAGTTTTTAGTCTTTATATCGTTACCATGGTTTTACTATAGTAAATTGTAATAATCATGACTGTAGTAAAGATACTTTTTTTTGTTTTACTGGTTTTACTACAAATGCCATGGTTAGCCTATGATTACTGTAGTATACCATGGTTAATATCACCCTAATTAAATATTTAAATGTTGTATAATTCATTATATTATAATTAAATATACCTGATCATAATATTAATATAATCTGATTGTTATATCTAAGTTTATATATAGTATTTTATATGTGTGTGTGTGTGTGTGTGTGTGTGTGTGTGTGTGTGTGCGTGTATTTATCACTTTGTGGGGACCAAATGTCCCCATAAGGATAGTAAAACCGAAATTTTTGACCTTGTGGGGACATTTTGTCAGTCCCCATGAGGAAAACAGCTTATAAATCATACTAAATTATGTTTTTGAAAATGTAAAAATGCAGAAAGTTTTCTGTGAGGGTTAGGTTTAGGGGTAGGGTTAGGTTTAGGGATAGAATATAAAGTTTGTACAGTATAAAAACCATTATGTCTATGGAAAGTCCCCATAAAACATGGAAACACTATGTGTGTGTGTGTGTGTGTGTGTGTGTGTGTGTGTGTATATTTTAGGGCTGTCAATCCATTACAAATTTTAATCGAATTAATTACATGGTGTCCCAATTAATTAATCGCATATACAAATATTTGCTGAGAAAGTCCCTCATATATCAATAACTCAATATATAAAGATTATACATATTTATATCAATATATAATTATACATAGTTATCTTTAAATATTTAAAAATTATATATGTATATATAATTAATTATATAAAAAGGTAAATATAGTTTAATACTCAATCTTTAAACACACCTTGAGATCCCTTAGTTCGAATTTGCGCTCCAAGTATTTTGAACGCAAGAACGTAACGCATGTTTGTGTTGTTGCTGCTACTGATGGGTTGATTTCTTAACTGTATAAACGGCATGTTGCTCATACAGCTGCAATTTCACTTACTGCCCTCTGGAGTAAACAGGTGGTACTAAAAGCTTGCATTTCTCAAGAATCTTCCTTATACGGGGGCATTGCGATTAATTGCGTAACTTTTTTAATGCGTTATTTTTAGTCAAATTAATCGCACTGAATTAACGTGTTAAATCGACAGCCCTAGTGTGTATATATATATATATATATATATATATGTATATGTATACTTTAAAAAGCTTCAATGGAATTTGCTACTTTTATTAGTAGCTTGTAGCTTGGGAATCTGACACTGATCAGAACATCTTGTGAAAGTCTTATGGATTTGGAACGACATGAGGGTGAGCATTTTTGGGTGAACGGTTTCTTTAAGTCTGAGTGTTAGCCGTCTTTGTTTCTTGAAAATGTCCAGCACGCAGGAAACATCTGACTTCAGTGACCTCTCTCGGTACGCCATATTTGATTTGCTGCTTAACCATGTCGCTCTGTGCTACCCATTTTCCTCAGGCGACAATGTGATCTGCGGCAGCTACGACTGTCGTCTGGCCTGGTTCGATCTGGACCTGTCCACAAAGCCTTACAAAGTTCTCCGGTGAGTCAGCACCAGCCTCGTATAACTTTTTATAATTTAGGGCAGACTCGAGGGAATTTGTTGCAAATGTTGGCGCTGTCTAATTAAATGCCTTCTGCTGGGAATTGAACCGGTTCTGTGTAACGTCCCTCTGCTGTCGGGACATTTACCGACTCTCTCTTGTGTCTTCGACCAACCAGACACCACAAGAAGGCTCTGAGGGGCGTGGCCTACCACAGACACTACCCGCTATTTGCGTCTGGTTCTGATGATGGCAGCGTTATCGTCTGTCACGGGATGGTCTACAAGTAAGTCCAATCGTTGTTGTTGTTGTTTTGTTTTTCCCCTAATCGCTCTGTTCTGTCTCTGGCTATACTACTCTTACCATTTCTGCAGTATATAGTATGTATACTCTGTACAGCATGCAAATCTACTGCAAGGAATGCCTAGATGATGACCGAATACATTTGAAAAAATATGTAGTATGCAACAGTGCGACGGATACTGTCCCACAATACAATGTGCTCGACTTGACCTCCCATTCCAGTGTGATGAATGAACTAGAAGCTATTTTTAACATTTCAATTTGCATCACACACACACTGTGTACAAAACGTAACAGCACACCAATATTTACTGAGAAAGGCCTCCAAATAAAGGACATTTAGAATAATTAATATTATAATTATAAATATTATAATTCAAATAATTCAGGATGTAACAATAGCCAAGTTAAGCATTTAGAGAATACAAAAAATGGCTGTAAATGTGAAAATACTTTAGTTTTATTTCCATATCATTGAAAGTAACCTCATTATTGGCCTACTTCCCCCTGTTCTGTTTACTTGTTGGTTTTTGTACTCCTGCGTTTGATGCATAGGCGTATATTTTGGTAGGGATGATAGGGGTCAAAAATGTCCTGACCAACTTTTGGGCAATTTTACCTCTTTAAAATACTTTAACTTTAAAACGTGTTTTTATTTTAATTTTAATGACTATTAATAATTCTCAGTATCATTATTCATGTGTAAATTATTGTCCGACATCTTCTGAAGCATTGCATTAAAGGCGTTTTCACGTGACACCTGTTACTTTTCTCAGCGCTGTTGAGGATGCACCTGAAAAGCATTTTTAAGCATTCTTTGACGATCACACGGGCGGATTTCCATTTGTATCTTAGATCCAATTGTGGGGCTGCAGGATATATAATTTTTGCATCTAGTACATGTGTGTTTCTATGACGACATAGACGTCTTATAAAATGAGGAAATAGTGCTAGTGAAATCAGGCTAATATTAATATAGTGGGGCAGAGGAATAGAAAATGAGACTTGTTAAATGAGGATATATTGTGCCTATAGACACTATACTTTCTTAATATTTGCATTTTTAATCATGTTCTCCTTGCAATGTGTAACTACCAATTTTCAAACCAAATCTACGCCCTTGGTCAGATGGACACTTTTGGAGGTTCTCACTTTGGTTGCGTTGCGTCTCACTAGTTTTACGCACCTGTAGTCATGAGCACTGTGTTTTGATTGTACAGCTGGCGCGCCGACTGCCCCCTACTGTATTAACGTGGTACATCAAGCATGAATTGCTTTGATGGTAGGAACATTCCTGATTATGGAATTGGCCTACGGAATACGGCCTTGCGTTAAAGTTAATGCGTTAAATCGACAGCCCTAATTTTCATAGTGTAATATTGAAAGTCTATTTCTGGGACCAGGCTATTACAGTCAAAACTATATTTAGTTTTAAGGCATATGAAAAGTACCAACAATAAAATGATGATGGCCTGGTAAAAAGTTTCCAATTCAGTTTTAATGAGACCTTTATATAGCAAAAAGAAAAAAAGTTTAACTTTTGATGGAAAAACAACCCCTGGGACCAGTGCTGGACTGGTAATCTTGCATTCTGGGAATTTTCCCGGTGAGCCGACGCACTTTGGGGCCGATCAGGGGCGGACTAGCCATTGGGAGAACCGAGTGGGCAGGTGGGTCGGCCGCGAAACCTGCCGAATGGGCCGTGATAAGCTAAAATGATTTGCCATGTAAAATCCCGGGCTGATTTTTCTTCCCAGTCCAGCCCTGCCTGGGACATGAATTGGCCTAAAGAAACGCCCATTTCTGTTTAAAACTACTTTTGTAACTGCGTTTTGAAAGTAGTAGTTAGTATGTAGTGTATACTTTGCAGTATCCATTAGGTAGTAAACGTTCCATTCCGAACACGTCTGTTTGTTTCCCTGTAAATGGAATGGAATATAGGATACTAGTATGCTACATGCTGTATGCTAGCTGCTTTTTCAAACAGTAGTATGCTGCATTATTGTCACGTGACCTCATTTCATTGGGCGTTTAATTAACCGCAGTCTCAAAATATAGGCAGTTATTTAGCATTTTCATCCAATATTGTGTATAAATGTCTTAACTTTGGCCGTCCGATCAAATAAAATGTTAAAAGTCACTTTTTATACTTCACATTGAGTATGTGAGTATGTTGATATGCCATTTAAAAACACACCTGTCGTCTTCACTTGCACACTTTGAGTTGCTCTCTCCGTCTTTTATTCTGTGTCTGTCTTTGTCTGTGTTTTTCTCTGAATGTTGGGCGTTTGTTCAGTGGATCTGTGGGGGTAGACTATGATTCCGGCAGTATGGTGAGGAACGCTCTTTGATGGGAGCTAATGATGCGTGTACGGTCAAGGGCGACGCAAGATCAGAATGCAAACCCTTCATCAGCTGCCCTTAATAGATCTCTTTATACTCAAATGGAGGATGTAATGTTGTTTTTCCATTTCTTGCTTTTTTTCCCAGTCAAACGGTTGATGCATATAGAGCAAACTACATTTCCAGTTTCTGTGTTTTATGGCCATTGGGTCCCTCAGACTGTTAAAAAAAAGCAGTTTTTACCACATTATGGTAGAAAATAATATTACTAGAAACTAGATCGCTTCTGTTATATTTAACAGTCTACACTCAAATCATCCATTGCAGCGCATTGACACGTTGTCAGTTCACGCACGCCTCGCTACTTCAGACCGCCATTTTGCTATGAGTTGTTTTCATTAATTGTAATTCATTTGTTTGCATTGTCCTGTTTTATTGGCTTCTGACGTCAAAGCCAAACTGTGATGTTTCCTGTCTATGACCGTCTTATTGAAATCATCTTGGTTTCCAGCCACATGTATTTCAACTTGTTGCAGTGCTAAAATGATGCGTAAAATAATCCGCTATTCTAAAGTAATCCAGCGGTCCACGGCACACCTTTTACAATTAAACAAATCCCATGGAACACCTGTATCCCACTGTCCCACATAACCAGCGTTGATCGTTTTCCTTTTCACAAACTTCCATGTTTTCTGTCCATTTTAGTTGCAAGTTTACTCGTAATGTTTGAAATTCGGCTATGTAAAAAATCACAAGTCACATATGGTGTGAAATTAGATCACAGGTGGCAAGAGTGCTAATTCGATAATGAATAAAACAACTCATTTGCATCTTTTCTTATTTTTAGATTTGTTCTTGCAAATTAATTCTTGCAATGCCACAGCAAATATTTTTGTATTTATCTATTTATTTCCATGTCTCCAGACTAACATTTAAGAGCGGTTGCACCAGTGTTAAATTCTACAAACGGTCGCACCAGCGCTTGAGTTGGTCGCACCAGCGCTTGAGTTGGTCGCACCTGCGCTTGAGTTGGTCGCACCAGCGCTTGAGTTGGTCGCACCAGCGCTGGAGTTGGTCGCGCCTGCGCTTGAGTTGGTCGCGCCTGCGCTTGAGTTGGTCGCACCTGCGCTTGAGTTGGTCGCACCTGCGCTTGAGTTGGTCGCACCAGCGCTTGAGTTGGTCGCACCTGCGCTTGAGTTGATCGCACCAGCGCTTGAGTTGGTCGCACCAGCGCTGGAGTTGGTCGCACCTGCGCTTGAGTTGGTCGCACCAGCGCTTGAGTTGGTCGCACCAGCGCTTGAGTTGGTCGCACCAGCGCTTGAGTTGGTCGCACCTGCGCTTGAGTTGGTCGCACCAGCGCTTGAGTTGGTCGCACCAGCGCTGGAGTTGGTCGCGCCTGCGCTTGGGTTGGTCGCACCTGCGCTTGAGTTGGTCGCACCTGCGCTTGAGTTGGTCGCACCTGCGCTTGAGTTGATCGCACCAGCGCTTGAGTTGGTCGCACCAGCGCTGGAGTTGGTCGCACCTGCGCTGGAGTTGGTCGCACCAGCGCTTGAGTTGGTTGCACCAGCGCTTGAGTTGGTCGCACCAGCGCTTGAGTTGGTCGCACCAGCGCTTGAGTTGATCGCACCAGCGCTTGAGTTGGTCGCACCAGCGCTTGAGTTGGTCGCACCAGCGCTTGAGTTGGTCGCACCAGCGCTTGAGTTGGTCGCACCAGCGCTTGAGTTGGTCGCACCTGCGCTGGAGTTGGTCGCACCTGCGCTCGAGTTGGTCGCACCAGCGCTCGAGTTGGTCGCACCAGCGCTCGAGTTGGTCGCACCAGCGCTCGAGTTGGTCGCACCAGCGCTTGAGTTGATCGCACCGGTCCAATGGTTTTCTCTTTATATTTTTTAAAATACAGTCATCTGAAGACAAACAAATCCTTTTTCTACTATCAGAGGCCATTAGAAAAGATTTTACACAGAAGGAAAGTTCCATTGATAGTTTTAACTGTGATCATAGTAACCAAAAGTAAAAGTAAAATCATGATTGGCTTTAACCATAAATCAAATTATGCCATTTTTCATAAGAAAAACACATTCTGAAATTAAGTTGTATTCTCATGGTAAATATTTTTTAATATCTGTGATGTGTGGATTAAAACATTATAATTTAATTTTTTCATTGTGCAGATTTCTCCTTTATTCATTTTAACATCTGCTATTAACTTCCCCTCTCATTAATATGCGCAAGTTAAATAAATCAATTTAATACTTAGAAATAATTCAAATTATGCATGCAAACAATAAACATGTAACAAAAATATAATATATGAAATATAATATTTATTTTGATTGAATACGTGGATTTGTTCATTTTTAAAGAGCTAAAATGTGAATAAAATGATAAAAACATAATTAGTAAGATGAATATATTCATAATATAACAACATTATCTGGGAGAGAATTTCTTTCATATGTGAGATAAATGGACATTAACTGAAATATACACACATCAAATATAATTGAAGTCCGAGTCGAATCGAGAGCAGCTTTATCATTACCCAGCCCTAATGTCCCGATTCTAAGCTTTAAAAGACACCTACTGTATTTTGTCAAGTGAATGGTTTGAATGAATGAACTAAATTTAATAAATAATTAGCGAGCCACTCCAGTTGACATGCCCAATTAAAATGCAATTAAAAAGCTGTCATTATCAGCCTTGAAATTGCTTGAAAAAAGAATGCAGAAGTTCAAGAATTGTTAACCGAACCGAATATCATGAAAAGCATTTGGTTTTATAGAAGTGGAACTGGTTCTCTGTTCTCAACTCTACTAATTCCTGTTTCTTCTTCACAGTGATCTGCTTCAGAATCCTCTGATTGTTCCTGTGAAAGTTCTGAAGGGTCACACCATCACTCATGACCTGGGCGTCCTGGACGTGACCTTCCACCCGACTCAGCCCTGGGTGTTCTCCTCCGGGGCCGACGGAACCGTCCGTCTCTTTACCTAGAAACAGCGTCCATGGCTTACAAAAACCTCTCTCCGTCAGGATTTCTAAACCAGAAATCACTCACCATTTAAGACTGAAGGAGGTTTCAGACTCCAGAACGTTTCAAGACAAATCCATCACGCTGCTCCCTGAAGACATCAAGATGTTGCTGGCAGAAATCAAGCGCCTGATCTTATATTGAACATGTCATTATAATATGTGTTAGAGCTGTGTTTTGCTTTTTTAAGTTACGAGAAAATATATCCAGCCGTGTCTAGATTCCCACAGGACTGTAGTCCAGCGTTACTGACACTGTAAAAAGAGATGGGTTTGGTTTCAAACCCAAAACCGTAAGCGCTCGGGAAGGCCCGTTTCTGTATCGGGCTGTTGGTGCCCCACAGCAAATCAAATCCAACCGCTAATCCTTGGGCTAGGAAGCTGAATTTGAAATAAAACAAAAAAAATTGATAATAGGCCGTGCCAAAGCAAACAACACATGACACAAGCTGTTCTTGCAGACGTTTGCCCTACAATTACACCTCCTGTAGTTTCTAAAGGGATAGTTCACCCAAAAATTAATGTCATCATCTACACAACCTCATGTTGTTCCAAACCTTTAAAGCATATCACTTTGACTCATTTTTGCATGGAACGTGAATGGAGAATTAAAGAAAAACTTCATGTGACTCTCAGTACAACAATATTTTAAGTGACCACATCTTCCAAGTGCCAAAAAAGCACCACTAAAGTAGTCCATTCGACCGTACCATAGGTTTGTGTGGGGAATGCTATGGTTCAACTTCTCTGAAATGAAGTTGTTATTTAATAATTCAAGTCCGCCAAAACTCTCATTACATATATGGTCACTATAAACTAAAAATAAAAGCAACGAAAAGCCTGTTATAGTTTTGTTTTACACTGAATAAAATAGCAGCATACTGGTTTGAAAGATGAATTTAAAATGACAGAGATTTCATTTTTGGGTAAAATATCCCGCCAAGTCCGCCACCCACCAGTGTAAACGACCAGACGTCCCAGTTTGCGCTCTATTTTGTATTTCCTTTACTTGTTGACTTGTGAAACCCTTACCACTTGTATTTCAGAGACCAGTTCCTTTTTAATTAAACATGGTGTTCCTTGAAGAGCATTTGGAGTTTTTTTTCTTTCACTTCTGGTTTTTCGCCACAGGTCAGCGAGGGTGATTTCAGAACGGGTGAGTTATATGCAGCGAGGGGTTGGGGAATAGGTTTCGTTTCCTCTGCCGGGAGGCCCAGACGTCGCTGATCAGACGGCTGTGTGTGTTATAGATCATATTTCGCGGAGGCCGTCCACCTGCGGGTCCCTCTCTTGACTCAAGACGCCGGTCTCTCTGCCTAGAAAGCAAAAAGAAATGTAGTCCATTGCTAAATAAGGCATAATGTGCATTGAATCAGACAGGGTGATCAGGGTCTTGAATCATCCTGAAGGGTTTATTTTGGGATATATCCAGCTGACTACATTATCCTGCCTACTACATGGCTTCTTAAATTAACATAATATATTGAGTTCATTTCAAAGTACTTTATTTTGTGGGAAGAAAGCGCAGAGTGATTCGAGGGAATTCAGTTTGTGTTTGCCACATTTTAACTTTTTGTAAAATAGTTGATGTGACCGCACATCGGTTGAATTCTATTACGCGACAAGTTGCGATTTCGCTAGGCACTTCACAAAAGCTGTGTCCCAAATGACGCACTATACACTGGAACGCTTAGCATTTTTTTACTACACGGAAGCGTTCGCCGTTTAACAGTTTACAGGAGTGATGTTACAAATGCATGCGATGTGTTGCGCCTAGCTTTAGCGTGCTCGCCAACCTCAGTTCAACACTTGTATCTCAAACAACGTCCATCTTTACACAGCGTGGGGTGATGGTAAAGTGTTCAACTTACATTTGTAAGGTACTGTCTTCATTGAAGTTTTGCTAGTTCTCCTACATTCTACATTCTCCATTGTTTATAACAGTTTTTTTCATACCAGGTAACTCCACCCCTTCCGCTAAATATGCCAAGCTGCTAGCGCTGAGTGCATGAAGTGTTTAACGTTCCACACTCTGTTTTGACACTTGAAGAAGTGCATCATCCTGGTACTCGTAGTGCACTTCTTTTTGTTGCATTTTAAGTGTGAAAACTACTCGGATGACTTGCATTACAAAATGACATAGAATAGCCTTTACAAAAATGGAGAGTGCTGGCAACCCCAGAAGTTTGCCACAGGTTTGCCTTAGAAGTGTTCTTAGAAGTGGACACCAAAGCCCAGGGTCACCCATTCACACTCACACTCATACACCAATGATGGCAGAGCTGCCATGCGAGGCGCTAGCCTGCCATTGGGAGCAACTTGGGGTTCAGTGTCTTGCCCAAGGACACTTCGGCATGTGGAGTCATGTGGGCCGGGATTCGAACCACCAACCCTGCGATTAGTGGCCGACCCGCTCTAACACCTGAGCCACAGCTGTGATTTCCGTTTCTTAACGTCACTTTTTTGGAAGTTTTCTAGAACGGCGTTTTCCGAAAACGCTCTCTTTTATCGCATACTTTGGAAATCAAAATCAATCTACCTTGTCTTTGCTTGTTCATGACACATCCTGGTCTGTATTTTTGCATTGATGCATGTTTTCTGCCCACTGCACAAATATATTTAACGCTGTGAAAACGTTACAGCAAAATCTCTATCGGTTGATGCATTTTTAATGTCTCTTGGTGAACATGTCATCATATCGCCCAGCCTTAGCCTGAAATGTTTTGTTTTCCTTCAAGCTTACTCAGCATTAGTTTTGTGGTGCCTGACTTATAGCCAAGCAGATCTGACCAGTCAAAGTTGAATTTATGCATGTTTTGGTTTGGTCGGTCATGGAGTTGACTTTGAGCTCCATTCCAAACCCTCACACATCCCATGTCCTGGGAGATGGCCTGTTTATCTGTACATTAACATTTTATTAATCTGTTTAGCTTCCAATAAGCCCCATTTGGTTCTTTCTTTGGGCAAATCACAAATCTAAAAATAACTTAATTGTCAGTGCTTCAGTGGTTTTCCCTCAACTTTACAAAAACATTAATGTGGTAGCTGTAATTCAGCAGAGCTTGAGTTTTGCATTTGGGGAAACAGACTCAAATATGTCTAACTGGACAAGGATGATTATATATTTTAAAGTTGCTAAACGGCCAATGAGTGGAACCAATTGCTCTGTAATACCTCAAGAGAGCTATTTATCTCCATGACAATAGTGCCCAACAGTGCCCGCTCACTTTTTCAGCCATCTTGGTTCTTGGTTCTGGATGTATTTTTCCCATTCATTTTTTTTTTCCCTAGAGATTTTACATAATCTTTCACAAGAGTTCTAAGCCTTAAGCCAAACCAACTACATCAGAGGTGAATCACAACAGTACAAACTCTGATTTTTTTTTTATTCCCTCCTTTTCTTTAAAACCGAAAATGAAAATCAAGCTTACAGTGAGGCACTTAAAATAGAAGTGAATGGGAACATTTTTGGAGGATGGCAGCACTTATAAATTCTTCTGTTAAAACTCCTGTATTATTTAAGCTGGCATCAGCTTTATTGTAAAGTATGCTTGCACATACAAGGAATTTGTCTTGGTGACAGGAGCTTCCAGTGTACAACAATACAAAAACAGCAGCAAGACATAATAAAAGCAGCAAGATAATTAAAAACAAAAAACAAAATAATCAAAAAAACAATAATCCTCTTAGCAGTCCGAACTGTCCTCTGTAGTCTTCTGATGTCTGATTTCATAGCTGCACCAAACCAGACAGTTATTGAAGTGCAGAGGACAGACTCAATGACTGCTGAGTAGAACTGTTTCAGCAGCACTGGTGGCAGGTTGAACTTCCTCAGCTGGCGAAGGAAGTACAACCTCTGCTGGGCCTTATTCACAATGGAGTCAATGTGTGACTCCCACTTCAGGTCCTGTGAGATGGTAGTGCCCAGGAACCTGAATGACTCCACTGCTGCCACAGTGCTGTTTAGAATGGTGAGGGGGGTCAGTGTTAGGGTGTTCCTCCTAAAGTCCACAATCATCTTCACTGTTTTGAGAGTGTTCAGCTCCAGGTTGTTTTGACTGCACCAGACATCCGTTCAACCTCCCTTCTATATGCAGACTCATCATCATCTCGGATGAGGCCAATGACAGTGGTGTCATCTGCAAACTTCAGGAGCTTGACAGAGGGGTCCTTGAATAAACGAAGAAAACTCCCGTGGCGAGTAAAACGGCTTACAGTTAATAAAGAGCACTTCCAGATTAGGACAGCACATCCTCTTTAACGTTGTTACATCTGTACACCAACTTTCGTTGATGTAAAAGCATGTTCCACCGCCTCTCGTTTTCCCCGTTAACTCCGCGATGCGATCCGCTCTGAACAGCTGGAAGCCCGGCAGATGTAATGCGCTGTCCGTAATGGCTTCACTCAGCCAGGTTTCTGTGAAGCACAGATGTTTGAGAAGTCGTTATTAGTACGTGTGAGGAGATGTAGTTCGTCAGTTTTGTTGGGAAGAGAGCGGAGATTCGCTAGATGAATTGAATGCTGTTCGAACGCCACGCTGACAGAGTTTAACCAGCGCACCAGCTCATTTCCCTCACCTGCGTGTCATAGCGTATTTAAAGAACACAGCTGCGCCTCCGACTAAAATGTCCAAGATTATCTTGTATGTGCTGCCGAATGTTCAGCCGAATGTTCAGCAGTTCGTCCCTGGTAAAACTGACTGGTAAAAGATTACTAAACACATGACAAACAAACAAAAACAACAAAAGAATTGGAGAGCTCCACACCGAGGCGGCCATCTGCGGCGCCATCGTAAAACCATAATTTCATTATTTCAAAAGCTTCAGGCAGTGTGATTGCCTTCCATTATTGGTTTGACTAGAAAACTGGCCCAGCTGCTTTTCAGGTGGAGATGCTGGGGTTTCGGGGTCAGGTTTGGGGGTTCCGAAGAAAAATCTGCTGACAACATCGCTATTCGCCAACTCGAAAGTCTAAAGCTCTCCACGGCAATCCCAAATTAGCTTGAGTGTATCAAAGCCTCAGAGAGCATCACGACTCCAGCGGTAATTTTCTCCACTTATACTGGAATGTGACCTTCCATGTGCCCGGTCTCTCAACACCAAGTATTTGCTGTTTGTTTTGACCATTCTCGCTGTGGGGAGGGTGAGACGAAGAGGAAAACTGTTTCGAAAAAGCAAATGGAAACACTCTGCAACTGCCAAGCCTGCATCCATTTTCTTCTTAAACTATTCAAAATGATGCAATGGGACTGTTATTGGGTTTCACTGACAGGAAAACCACAGGTGCACACACACACACACACACACACACACACACACACATACGCAGTCCAGAGTTTGTGGGCAAGACACAGCATGATAGACTTCCAAAGGGCTTTCTTACCAGACTGTTTCAATGCCACTGTCTGAAGTCATACTCCAATTATGGAGAGCCGAGATGCGAAATATGCACAACACTTTATGAAATTTCTTTGTGCGTAACCTGGATTAAACGACCCTATTCACTGTCTAGCAGACCTTGTAAAAGATAGTTTTTATGGTGGGGTAGACACCCTCTGATGTCTTGTCAAAGCAGTGCTTCTGACAGGCTCTCTCTGCCCGCTAACAGGGACCCAACCGGAGGAAGTAATTATGAGGTCACCCAGTCTTCCTGAGCACTTATTTTTCCTTGGAATGCATCTCGTGCCATTTTCAGGTTTGGAACGAGTGCGTGTCTGGACGGCTCATCTGCACGCGCATTAACGGGGACCACGCGCACCATTACGTCATTCGTTACGCCCCACAATTCTCAAGCTTCACGCGCGCCCGTCAATCAAAAGTTTTGCGACCTCTTTGGTCTGCTACTATTGCAAATTTTATAGAATCCCTTTGCATAAATTAAACTACGTTTCTTGTCATGCTCATGGGGGCATGGAAACATGTGGACAGCTGCAATCAATTGTGCAGTGTCTTTGGCTACTCTGGGTGTCAATTGATAAAAGTGGTCTAGTCGATTGGGCCCCAAAGTTTTTTCAGTGAAAATTTCAAGAGTGGAAACAGAGAAGTGCATTTTATGAGCCATGGCATTCTCAATACAACTTTACCACCTTATTATGGCTGCTTAACGTTTTCGGCCGAAACAGATGTGATTTTAAAGAAGTCTAATGATCTGTGCCATTATTTCACACAACGGGTGAAAGTTTTGCCACACCATTCTAAAGGGGGAAAAAAGCATCTTTCTCCATTGACAGCCATTTATTCTGAAATGCCTTTCAAGCAATAGTGCCACAGTCTGATTCCACAATTAAGAATCACATTTATTTTTCCATAGGCGAATTGATTTTTAACGATAACTTATAAACCTTTAATAACAGACCTACTGTGAGCTCTGAGATGGTTATTTGTGGTACATGCTTCTGCTGAAGCCATCTGTCTGCGTTATTGCAACTTAATTTCTTTGAAAAATCATGTTTCATAGTGGAATTCCTGGTGAAGAACCACACTACCCATAATCCTTAAGGGAAATGCTCCACCAATCAGAGATTTGCGGCAAAAGAGCTCTGCAGCGACCGCCCACTCCCATGAAGCACTGTGAATGATGCAATCGAGTCAGTTTCCCTACTCTCTCAAAATGCTTATATATTGGCATATATAATGGCAGGGTCTAGGGGCTTGCCTCTCTAGATTTGCCTCGAGACCCCCCAGAAATTTCTGATGCCCCCACCTTGACTGACAGCAAAACAAGAAATGATCAAGGGGCACTGGACTGATGGCAACATGATCAATGTTGCCCACTGAAACTAAATTTGAATTGTAACCAGCATTGCCAACGAAAGTCAAATAGAAAACAAAAATAACCCTATTCAATTTTAACTTTTTTCAGAGTATGTACATTTAAAGAAATAATTAAGCAGCAAGTCTTAAATTCATATGGTCATGGTATTACATGTTGAATGGTGGAGTGGTGGTGGCGTAGTGGGCTAAGGCACATAACTGGTAATCAGAAGGTTGCTGGTTTGATCCCCACAGCCACCACCATTGTGTCCTTGAGCAAGGCACTTAACTCCAGGTTGCTCCGGGGGGGATTGTCCCTGTAATATGTGCACTGTAAGTCACTTTGGATAAAAGCGTCTGCCAAATGCATAAATGTAAAAATGAAAATGAATGAGAGATTGGTTTCTCGTTGCATCGTTTTAAAGTTAAGAGTAATGAATAGCCCCCATACCAAATTTGGGGTCTCTGTGACAAACTCTATAGTGCCACCACCAGTTTAAAAATGCACTTTTCTTTAACCATTTGTCCTAGAAACAAAATAGTTTTGCATCCGATTACTCTCCTGATGATATAAATGGACTGCTTAAATGAAAGTGGCTGCCATCTTGGATTATGATGTTTATGGTTTATTCGTTACTATTCCGTCAAACTTTGCCCGATTTGCCTAAACAATGGCTCAAAATAATCTCCAGACTGATCCGAACAGAATGAATGGATACATGATTTTGATTTTGTCTAAAAGTTAAGTTTACACAAATTTAACGAGGTCGACGTGAAACAGGAAGTGAGCCTCGGCAACGTTTGTCATATTGAAGCGAAACTTGGTATGCTTCATCAGGACCATGATCTGAGGGTACATTAAGATAAGATTCAACTTTATTGTCATTGTGCAGAGTACAGGTACAGAGCCAGTGAAATGCAGTTGTTTTCGCATATCCCAATTAAGCTGGGGGCAGAGCACAGGCCCAGATATGAAACCGCACCCCTGGAGCAGATAGGGTCAAGGGTCTTGCTCAAGGGCCCAACAGTGGTATCTTGGCGGTGCTGGGGCTTGAACCCCCGACCTTTCGGTCAGTAACCCAGAGCCTTAACCGCTGAGCCACCACATGCAAAGTTTGTTTTTTTGAACCGCATGATTCTTTGGGTCATGAGGAATTCCAGGATGCCCGTATCAGCCATATATATGTTTTCCCCTATCAGCCATACTGCCATATTTAAAAGTTAAATATCTTTTGATTTCATTGCCAGATTTTCATATGCATGTCCTTCATGTTCCCGAGCAGATTGGAGACAGCGCCACGTAACGTTCAAAAGAAAATCCACACTTGTTTGCCGACTCCAAACTTGGCATTTCTCTTTGCCATTCATGATACGCGTCAATTGAGTGGCACAGTGTGTACATTTCTGTAAATATATATATTATTGGCTAAGGGATTTAGATTTAGGAATCATATGGAGGTTCATATAACATACAAATCATATGTGAGCGCCTCAGTCGTGTCTAGGTCAGACGTTTACACACACAAGTCCATTTGGCCTTTAAATAAAACTACACTCATGGCTGTGACAGTAGGCGAAGAGAGATGAAGCTTTTATGTGACCAAATAAGAAATCCGAGCCTGAACATTCAGCATACAAAGCCAAAGATGGATAGATGGTGCTTTGCTTTTCAATCGTTGAGTCATTCCAAACAGTAGCAGCCAAACACATTATTGACACAGTGAGGGCACATTAATATTTTCCTAACATCTCATTCTTCTATTTACTTTCTCTGTCTGTCTTTTTTCAGTTCAGAGTTCCTCTGCCTCATCATGACCACAGTTAAGCGTTGAGGTTTTTTGATAGGAATCTGCAGGATTATTACTTTAGCCCAAGTGGTTTTCAATGGATCTGGTCCTGACTGAGTTCTTATTTTTGTGTTGTGGGACTTCAACAGATGTCTGTTGCCTTTTAAGCAGCAAATAGCATCTAAATGGATCTTTAATCTAAGGCCTAATCTAAGGTCACAAGATATTTTACTTCTCCATGTTCCTTCTGTTTCACAAATTGACATAATGTGACAATGAGGGGAAAAAATGTAGAGCGGGACATCATTTTAACCTCAGGGTTGTGTGAAGATAAGTGGGTGTTCTGTTCCAGAATGGAGTCAGAGCTGAATGTGAGTTTGCAGTAGATTGTGGAGGACTGAAACACTGCCACACACACACCCTTGAGGAGGTTTTGACTGGTGGACATGGAGGTTGAAGGTCAAGTTCACCCTCCAGAGCATCGCGTGTTCCAGTGGTAACGCCTCTTTCAAATGTGAAGTTATTTGCTATAATTGCTATACTCTTGTTGCATGAAAGTTAGCCAGCATTAAATTACAATTAGCAAAAGTTTAGAAAGACTGCATGACCTACAGTACAACCGTATCCAAAAACATTAAAGGTGCTGTAAGCATTTTTTTCATTGAAAGGTATGCAAAAAATGTTCCTATTCCCTGAAAGATATTAATGAAATAGGTGTCGTAAGATATCTCAACAGTCTCTGTGACCGCACTAGACTCTGTAAATAGCAATGTGTCCACTGCAATACTGTCAACCAGTCTTTCATTTTGCTCGTTCTCATAGTATTGTAGTTTCAGCAAATTATTGAGGCTTACTGCCATTTTTAAGCCATGTTGTTCATAGTAGTTGTCTGTTGAGGGCGCTATTTTGCTGCTGTTGTTTTAAACCGTTTCTGCATGATGTCATCCTCAATAAAGCTCATTTGTTATTTTGGCGTGTGGGTTTTGTAAAGAGAGGGCATAGCTGATTCAACGGCTCAGTCTCGTGGAACTAGAACATCTGAAATCGCTTACAGCACCTTTAAGTGTGTTTATAAGCACACCAACACACTTATAACTACCAAAAATCAGCTTATTCAGACAATTTGACAGTGCAAGATTTACATGAGATTTGAAATGGTCAGGATACTCTATGCTATTGACTTCAAAATATAAACAGTCATGCACACATCGATTGTGCTCTTTGATAAGCCATTAAGAGCGCCGGTGAAGGTGTTTACATGAAAAGCATGTATATGAAGGTGTTTACATGAAAAGCATGTATATGAAGGTGTTTACATGAAAAGCATGTATATGAAGGTGTTTACATGATAATTGGGGTAATGGGCAAAAATGTATGTGCCACTCGCTTTATTCATAAAGAAAAATTCCGGGTTCAATACAAGCTCAATCGAAATCATTTGTGGCATAATATTGATTACCACAAATGTTTATTTTGAATTGCCCCTCATTTTATAAAAATAAGTGTAGTATTTTGCACAGCAAAACACTACATTTAAAAAAATATTAATATAAATATATATGCATGTAAACATGATTTTAGTGTAATAAAATCACGTAATAACCGTTTCTGTGTAATGTTATGGTCAATTTTTACTTCGTTGCCATGACGATGTAATGTCAACAAACCCTACAACCCCAAAATGACTGTAAAATTTAAATGTAAACAACTTTACAGCTCCAATAATACACAATTGTTAACAGTAGAATTAATGGAAGCGCTTTTATGAAGTTAAACGCTTCACATTTCTGCCTTTAAACCCTCCAAAATTGGCCCCATTCACTTTCATTGTAAGTGCCTTACAGAAACATAGTTTTTTACCTTTTTTAAAGTATGATTTGTGGTAATTAATGTTGTAACAAATGCTGTTAATTGAGCTGAACTTCTTTAGAACCCGGAATATTCCTTGAAGACGTTTGTGACATTGCATCATCGGTGTAAGATTGTGCACATGAGCTCAATGCCTGATTAGCTGCTTGCCTATTGGTTAAAATAAACCAATGGTCCACAGCTGAAGAGGACAGTCATTTCAGAGGTGGAGAAAGTTATGTTACATATTGATGAAAGAATTTTTCTTTGCAATAATGTGCAACAACTAGAGGTTTACAAAAAGACTAGGCACGTGTCATTCTGATTTCATGTTGACTTTCAGTGGCAGTGGATCTGGTGTAAGTGGAGACATCTAAAACCGTTGACTGCAGCTGAAGTCTGTAGTTCTTAAATTATTGCCCTTTGACGTACCCTATCTTCCTTCAGCGGAAGAGATGCTTGAATGCACAGAGCTCTCTGACAGATACTGTCCCGTCCCAGAGGTGCAGCAGCACAGTAGCCAACAGAGGCAGAACTCCAGAAGCAATCCTGGACCAGACTGTCTCACAGATCCTCAGTCTTGTGTCCTGTCCATGCTGACAATGGAGCCCTTCTTCAGCTTTGAAGACTTTGGCAGATGGTGCAACAAAAAGGAACCATTCTCCACTTCTTTTTTCTTTTGGTTACTTAAACCAAAAGGAAATGTCTGCATACTTCATATTTTATTAGAGACTATTAAAGACAAGTTTTGTATTATATTTTAGGCCTATTTGCATCTTTTATTTATAGGCATAGTTGGAGAGTAGGCAAGAAATAATGGGGCAACATGGTCATAAAGGAAATTGACATTGCTATTGAATGCACCGGTACCCAGAAATGTACCCCATTCTGCCAAGTTACCGACAAGTGCCATCTTCCATCAGACATTTTCGCGTCCATTAAAATGTGTTTACTTTTTCCTGTGATGCTACTTATAGTGTGATACACAAGTGGCCTCAGAAACTAGTTCTGGTCCTGTGGAAACCAGTTCACATAATCAATGCCGAGTGCAATTCGGAGGTTGCATTTTTGCTTGGAAATAAAATTTGACCTCACTGATGGTTATGTTTAGGGTGTACGGTCAAAACAAACATGCATTCCTGTTGACAGTTTTACATAATTTACAGCTAAAAACAACTTGCTTTACAACTCACTTTTGGCGCCAACCTGTGGACATTTCACCCAGAAAAGAGCTCACACGTGCCCATACTTTCAAGAACACTTCCAGCTTTGGCCACTGGGGGCAGTGTTTTGAATTTTGTTAAGCACAGACTGATTTCAGCAGAATTACTTTCGACATACTGTCACCAAACCCCACAGTGAGATCACTCTGGACTGTCTGATTTTACACAGAAAAATGCCAAGAGCTGGGGGACATTGCAAGGTAGAGACCGGGGTACAAGTCCCGAAGAGCTCGCTAGTCGACACATGAGCTGAAAGTGTCAAAATGACGTGGTTGCTTCAGCGATTGCAACTTTCTCCAACTTGCTTTTTATGACTCTATCGGTTAGATTTAGGCTTTAAGATTTAAAGTAGAAAGGTACGTTTTGTTCATTTATAACCCAATAACAGATTAACCTAAAAAAACAAACAAACATCAGTTTGGGAGAACATTTAACCCTGTTTTAGCGCTACACAGTGTACATTTCACTGCCGCGATATGTAAAGGAACCACGTAATATGGTTTAGCAAAAATGCCACCACTGTCACGTTACATTTTTCCATGAGATTGGGATAAAATTATCTGTACTATTTACATTTGGATGAAAGGGATAATGTAATCACAAAGCCTATACACAATCGTGATGAGGAGGAGGGCTAATCAGTTGAGGAGAGGGAAAAATGCAGCTGGATGCAACCGTTCGGGAGAGAGAGAGTTTATGTTTGTCTTTTTACGTTTTCATTAAACATAATTTTGACTGTTCAGCCAGATCGCCGCCTCCTTGCCCATTTTAAACCCTGTTACATTGGCACCGAAGCCCGGGAAGGAGGAGGGATGTGCTGTCGTGGAGTCCTCGCCACTGCCGTCCGCCCGTGGTCGTCCGCCGGGGGATGGAGTCGCCGCTGCCGGCCGCCTGGATGCGGAGGGGCATTCCATCCGCCAGTGGTCGGAGGACTCGCTCCGGTCCACCCAGGGAGGCACGGCTGTTGTCCACCAGAGGGTAGAGGAGTGGTCAGGGACCAGGCGACAGTGTGTCTGGGAACCAGTGAGCAATAATTTTTTCTCTCCTTGCCCTTTCCCTCTCCTCTCCTTTTTTTTTCCCTCCCCTTGTTCCCCTCCCCAGTTCTAGAGAGGCGGTTAAAAGGAGGGAGGGGGATGTACGGGGTTCAAATGCAAAGGAGGGAGGAGGGTGACGAGGAGGAGGGCCAGGTCGTGTCAAAGCAGGCCCATCCCCCAATCGGGCTAATCAGCCGAGGAGAGGTATAAATGCAGCCGGAAGCGGCAGTTCGGGAGAGAGAGAGCCACCTGTAGCTGCCTTGTGTGTTTGTTTATGTCTTTTTATGTTTCCATTAAACATTATTTTGACCGTTCTGCCATTTCCTGCCGCCTCCTTGCTTATATTCTCTTTTTGTTTTGTTTTCTCTTTACCACCGATTCCGATAAACTATTTCAGACAAACCCGTCCCTAAACGTTAAAGTAAACTGAGATTGGTTGATTTGCATGTTGGTCAACCCGTCTCTTCCTGTCTTCAGTAGTCATTTCATGGCTAAAATAAGCTGCAATCTGGACCAGACATTAAAGTTGTTAGTAAAACGTTTAGCTATACTGCATGTGCACTTACAACTAGGCTGCGACTGCTATCTACTTGACAAGAAAAGGGCAGCCAGATTTGATATTCCTTAACCCCAATTTGCAGCACCTGCAAAATCGCCAAACTTTGGGAGTTTACAGTCTTTTAATTGGAGGCAAAACAGCCCTGTGAACCCTTGGCAGTCGACTTCATTCAGATCTGTTACAAATTACCGCTAAATAGAGGAACCCTTTCTCATTTTCCCCACACATGTTCACTTACTACCCCGCAATGACATCATGGTACCGTAGCCGTGCAGACAGTGGTGGAAGCAAACTGCACTGAAATCAAGTTGCCTGAGCTAATTTAGAGAAAAGTAAAAGGTTGCTCTCTGGTTACTTTAAGCAGCACATTTGATATGAAAGGGGAAGCTTTTGAAGGGAGAGGCAGGGCAAAGCGGCAGACTCCAGCGCTCCTAATGCTGGCGGCACCCTACAGCAGTCTCTTATTATCTGGACACGCACAGACATATTCCACATCATGTGTGTGTTTCTGCGTAAGAGAGTTTGGAACAGAAGTGCCTGGAGACTTTCGCACCTACTCTGGCACAAGTCAGGCTGGTTTCCTGTGTGTTTCAAGGCTGAGTTTGTTATTGTCTGATTTTGAAAAGCAGCTCAGTGATATTGCTCAGGATATAGTTGTTGTACCTGTGGAAATATTCCTTTAACAAATAACCCATGTCAAGATAAAATCCACAGCAGCATTACTATCACAGCAGACATTAATGTAGCTCTCAAATTAAACCAGTATTTATGGTTTTAAAGGAACGTTTTGGGTTCAAATCAAGTTAAGCTCAATCAAAAGCATTAGTGGCATAATGTTGATTACCACTCAATTTAAATTCAACTTTACTTTTACCCTCAAGTTCTGTTTGACCAAGTTTCATTTTTTGACCGATTTGAATTTATATAAAAAAAATATATATATGCATATTATTCTGAGATGTATAAAAAAAATTGTGATTTTTTTCCTCTTTTTGCCATTTAATCCCACCTGAAAAATCCTGAAAAGATTCCATTAAGTTTGATTAATTGGTTTTCTAAAACAAAACAAAAAAAACACTTTTTTGTCAAATTTTGGGGGTTTTCCACTGCACGGTACAACTCGACTCAACTCTAGTCTGTTCGCTTTTTGGGGGGTTTTCCACTGTGGTGGGTTTCCACCTGATACTTTTTTTAGTACCAACTCGGTCGAGGTTCCAAGCGAGCCGAGCCGATACTAAATGTGATGTCAAAATCCTGCAAATCACTGATTGGTCAGGGAGAATCGTCACTACCAGCGTCACTGGATTTCCATCACGTGACATCAACCCGCTAGTTTTAAAGTTAGCAACAGTGATAGCAGTATCATTTGTTCACGCCACTTTCGAATTGTGAAAAAAGAAATGGCTGTGCGCAAAACCATGCCGTGGTCAATAAACGAGGCGCAGACGGTCCACTCGTTAGCGACGAGCGAAACGATAAAGTCTCTCAGGAAGTGTCTCAGCTGTTGGCCACACACGGCTGCCGCCGGACCGACCAACAGTGTAGGGAGAAGATAAAACAACGTAAGTGACTACAGAACCATCTAGGAAAAGTGGAAGTGGTTCGACCAAATGGACGCTATCTAAACCGACGAGCAATGGGAGGGAGAGAGCCCTGGACTGGTGTTGATCCACGATGGAGGATGGTACGTTTTGTTACGTTAACTCGATACTCTGCTTGAAAGCTTCACTTTATTTAGTTGAGCAGCTACTGGAAGCTTCTAAAACAACCAGACCAATTTAACTGTTACACAATTTAACTGTAAAATCACCATCAACAACTGCTTTCTGCAGCACAATGAGCTAGTAGCTAACAGCTAACGGTCGTGTTATTGTTTTGGTCAGTTTGTGTCATGTTTAAGATGATGTCACGGCAGTAGAGGTGGCGCAACTATGACGATCAGCCTATAAACCCACCCACGTTGAGGCGGCACTAAACTGCAAGCTCAGAAAAGTAAAGCGAGTAGAGTTGAGGCGAGTCGAACTGTAACGTGCTGTGGAAAAGTGCCATTTGACCAACCATTGAAATGAATGGTTGACACTAAAACACAGAGCCAAAATGCAGAATGCACTCGCTCAGATATGAATTGAGGATAGTTTAACACTGCCACAGTGCAGAACACACTTACAGAACTACATGTCTGAACCCACTGTGGGGAACGTTTTCACCCTTTCAGAAAAATAAACAAACAAACAAAACAAAACAAATAATAAATAGCAAAAATGTTATGTCTAAATATACATCCAAATGCATAACTTGTGATAATGTCTAAAAAAAATCACATTATATCATTGAGTTTCTGAGACCAAGAAACAACAAGAGGCCGCCACCTATAGGCCATACTTGTCACTATTATGAAATTACACAGCAGCATTTTCATAAATATTCAAGTTTGCTTTTTACTTAAGTGAAGGTAACAAAAATGTGCTTATTTTACAGACTGAATGGTGTAATTTGAGCACAATGAGGTCTAAATCAACGTCCACAAAACTTGGGGGGGGGGGTGTAACAAGTGTTAGCCCAGGATGAACAGACCTTAAGGGTTAAAAAAAGCAAATTAGTCCCATACTATAAACCCAAACGTATCTCATGGCTCCTCAGCACAGAATTCTCTCTCAAACAGCCGGATGTTGTACAGAGTAATAACTCTCTTTTTAGGTCATACCTTTAACGCCAAACGCTTGATGTCTGCAGTGTGGGTTTGTCAAGGATATGCTGAAGTATAAGGCAGCGTGCGATAAAAATGCCACAGTGCCCACGTCCCGCCTCACACGGCCCATTTCAGCACCAATTCTTCAGTAAATTGACATGGGCATCTGCCTGAAAACAGGATGTGGGGAGTGAGTTAAGCGGCAGACAGATGACCAGTGCTGGCGCAGCTCCTGTTACCCTGATTTCTTCTCCGTTGGCCTGCTGCTTCACTTATGACAGTCTGCTGCTTGCAGGGAGTGTTATGAAATCAAACATGTCTGTCACAAGTGTTTTAAAACCAGTCTGTAGGCCTAAGATCCAGACTATGCCCTTGAATATTTAAAGGGATAGTTCACCCAAAAAATGCTAATTAAAATTCTGTCACCTGCTTCCATGGATCACAAAAGGAGATGTTTGGCAGAATCGGTCATTATACCCCATACTGCATCTTTTTCCATACAATGGAAGTGAATGGGGACATGTTTTGGAGGGTTTAGAGACAGAAATGTGAAGCGTATAATTGGATAAAAGCTGTAGAGTTTCTTAAATCGTCGTTTTTACGATCGTGGTTGGGTTTTCGGGTTTGTGGCATTACATCATCATGAGTTTTCAAATTGGATATCACATAACACTGCTCCAACACAAAGGTTAGGAAGCGATTTTATCACTAAAATCGTGTTAACGGGCATATTGTATTCATCTTGTGGCAATACTGTGAGTATCTTAGCATTGACAGATTGGCTCCATTCACTTCCATTGTCCTCACTGTAACCTCGATGTAAGACACGTGTAGTAGTAGGTAGGCATGTAAGGATTCACTCATCTCACGATGCGATACGATTCACGATACGGGTTTCACGATACGATTTTCTCATGATTTTTTGCACATTTCTTTGTGAAACTGAAATATCTTTGTCAAATAACAAAACTAAATTGACATTTAAAAAAAAATCCCAAATAAAATAAATACAAAAAAATACATCTCTTCATATAAACAAACTAAGGCTTTGCCTGTGCTCTTTCCTAGCTTAGTTTTTTTTTAAGAAATATCAGCATATTTTTCTGGCAGAAGCTGTGATCTCTGCACATTCAAAATGTCCCCTGCTGATGAAAAAACCCTTTCACTAGGGACAGAGGTGGCTGGTGTAGAGAGATATGCTTTTGCTATACTGGATAGCAGTGGGTATAGCCTAGCATTCTCTTTCCACCACTTGAGTGGACAGCTATTGAGGGAATTGGATGTTTCAGCTCTGTACTTATTAATTTCTGCATCAATCTGACTGATGTGCTGTGCAACTGGTTCATCGAAAGTCCCTCCAAGGAGTAGCCTAAATCCTTCATTTTCTACGCCAGAAAACGGCCTCATATCTTTTTCCATGAAAACACTGATACACCTTGTGATCTCCTTGGCTCTCGCACTCGTCGCCGCAAGTGGGGCTGCAAACCTGCCGGTCAGAGTGGTTTGGCCAACTAATACGTTTTCACGTGCAGACGGCGGTGACTGGAGCTTCTCACTGTGGTGACGGTTTGTATGCTGCATCATGTTTGTTGTGCTATTGGTGTATATTAACATCATCTTGCAGTATCTGCACACAGTTTTTGTTTTGTCTGTTACCACCTCAACGCTTTCATTATTAGTCTTCGGAAAGCCAAAATGCTGCCAGGCCTCCGATTTGAATGAAGATGGGGCACCCTCAAGATCACGATCTACACTTGCCGCCGCCATGTTTGCTACTGTTTAATGCTTCAACTTGTTCGCTGCTATCGCGCCTGTAAATCGAGGTCAAAATATACTGCTTCAGCGCCCCTACTGTTTAAAACGTGTATCGCGATTCCTTTAACATCTCAACCGACACGAATCGTCACATATTTTCATCGTTTTTCAACCGGCTCGGAGTGTATCGTTACATCCCTAGTAGCAGGTCATCTGTGTACTTTATACATACAGAAAGTTTGCATGCTGTGTGCAGTATGTACAGAATGCTACTATGTTCCAAACATGGTAATGCCAGTGCACTTATATAGCACCTTTTTTAACCTTAGTGGTTTCCAAAGCGCTTTACACAGTGTCCCGTTCACCCAATCTCACACACACATTCACACACCAATGATGGCAGAGCTGCCATGTAAGGTCAAGTTGCCATTGGGGGCAACTTGGTGCTCAGTGTCTTGCCCAAGGACACTTCGGCCTGTGGAGTCATGTGGGCCGGGAATCAAACCACCAACCCTGCTATTAGCGGCCGACCCGCTCTACCAACTGAGCCACAGCCGCCCCAGGACATGTGACAATGAATTGGAATATTTCCCAATAAAGAGTCATATGTTTCACCTGTTAGTGTTTCTTCTATTAGAGATTGTAAAGGAGCTTGGATGTTTGTTTGCTTTTTTGTAAGAAATGCAATTATAATTTTTTTAACCAAGCGGAATGATTGTATGTTTGTAAAAATGAAATTATTATTCAAACTGGAAGGTTAATGAAAAAACCCCTGTGTTGTTCTTCAGTTGATGCAAGACACCCTGATTTATTCCCCCAAAAACCTTCCTGCTCTGGCCCGCAGCTAATCCCCACCCCAGCTGTGGGGTCCCGTCTGGGTCATAAATCTGAGCCCCTAAATCCTTACCTGAACAGTGTTCCGAAAGTGTGTTCCCTGCAGGAAGCTGGGAGTGTTTTTTGCTGAGGCAGGGGTGCTGGGGCAAAGTTATCCCAAAGCTAGCCTGTAACTGGTTTGCATTGCTACATCGCATATATTCATACTTACCGCATTGAGAAAGTGTTACTTTCCTTTCATCTGTCCTTTCATCTGAAGCATACTTCGGTTTTCCATGTGCCATTACGTCTCGCGTACAGTGCATGTGACACAAATCTCATCATCAGCCCTGTACGTGCCGTCGACAGTGCTAAAAGAGTAGCACAAAGCAGTCTGATTGCAAATTAGATTTTCTTTTTTACATTTTGGCCTGCTCCGGGGCTGGACTGGGAAGATAAATCAGCCAGGGTTTTTACATAGCAACTGGCCGGGGGGGGTGCATAACGTGGTGGCTAATTTTAGCTTATCGCTGCCCATTCGGGCCGTTTCGCGGTCGACCCACCGGCCTGCTCAGTTCTCCCGATGGCTGGTCCGCCCCTGATCGGCCCCAAAGTGCGTCAGCCCACCGGGAAATTGCCTGGTATGCCAGATTATCAGTCCAGCCCTGGCCTGCACCAGCCGAGATACTGCCACTGACATGATAACCAATAGTTCTTGACAGGTTCTATACTGCTCTACAAAGGCAAAACGCAGTAACTATGTCGAGGCTGAAACTCCGAAAAATGTATTCGAAGCTTTTTGATTGTCCAGCCTAATGTGCATTATCAGATTTTCACTCAGCTTTCTTTTAATCTCAGCATAGTTGAGCTAAATCTGTCTGTCACAGGACAGATCATAGTCTATGGCCATGTCCACAATAAAGCCGTGTTTACTTTGATCAAACATGAATGCTGTGTGATGCAAATTTCCTCTTTAACAGAGTGCTCGAGCAGTGAAAGCATGCGGCACAATTATTCTATCCGTGCATACTCTGAATGTGCAGTCCTGTATGTGCATGCGCCTGGAACTATCTTCACTAATTAGTGGGTCCACAAGGTGGCACAACTCTGTTGAGCCGTTGCCTTCCGAACAAGAGCCAGATGTAATCACCGCTTCATATCAGGAGATGAAACAACCACAGTGGATGTGCACGTCAAGAACATGTGTATGAGGAGGTCAGGAGATATCTGCACTTGTATCACTCTGAAGGACTATAAAGACATCTTTATGGATCTAAACTCCTGTAGAGAAACCGTCCTGTATCTGATCGCAGTTGAAGTCATATGGAGTATACGGCGGCTGAGCGTTCGACTATGACGTCCAAACCGAAGTATACTTTGGGCTTTATATTTCCAAAGTATGCAGAGAGCATTTTTGGTGGAGAAAAATGACACACTGACATTTCGAAAACACTTCATTTGGCATTTACAATGGAAGTGAATGGGGGCCAATTTGAATAGTTATATAATTTTATAAAAGCACTTATATTAATTGTCCTGTTAAAACTGATGTATTATTTGACCTATAAAGATGTTAAATTGTCATTTTCACTGTAGTTTTAGGGTTTACGGTATGAAGTCGTGGCAACAAAGTTTCCACAGATGAGGTTAGTTAACGAATTTATTTTTCTAAAAACGTGTTAAAATGGATATTGTTTACATCTAGCAGAAACAGTGAAACAGCGAGTATCTTAACGTTTATGGATTGGCCTCACTAACATTCATTGTCAAAACACCATTTAAAATCAATTTTTGTGATGATCTACATTATGCCACAAATGCTGTCGAATGAGCTCAACATGTATTGAACCTCAAATATGACTTTAAACATTAGTGTGAATAAGGGTAGTAAAGATATATATAAATATGTATATTGTAGCAATATCACACGAGCAAGAGTGCGATATGCCCTATATCAGCACTGCTGTGAGTCGGCGGCAGGCGTCCGAGTGCTGATGGTGTCAGACCATCCAATCAGATTTGAGGACCGAAACTAACTGTTACACATACACACACACACATATATATGGTAAGATTACATGTGTGTTTACATGCATTCTAAATAAATAGATCTAACATAGCTTTTTATGAGGTGAAAGGCATTTTAATGTCTTAAAGGGATAGTGTGTGTGTGTGTGTGTGTGTGTGTCTGTATGTGTGTATATGTGTGTGTGTGTGTATATATATGTGTGTGTGTGTGTGTATATATATGTGTGTATGTGTGTGTGTATATATATATATATATATGTGTGTATGTGTGTGTGTGTATATATATATGTGTGTGTGTGTGTGTGTGTATATATATGTGTGTGTGTGTGTGTGTATGTATATATATATATGTGTGTGTCTATATATATGTTTGTGTGTGTATATATATGTGTGTATATGTGTGTGTGTGTGTGTGTGTGTGTGTATATATATATATGTGTGTGTGTGTGTATATATATGTGTGTGTGTGTGTGTGTATATATATGTATATATGTGTGTGTGTATGTGTGTGTATATATATGTATATATGTGTGTGTGTATGTGTGTGTGTGTATATGTATATGTGTGTGTATGTGTATATATATATGTGTGTGTGTGTATACATATATGTGTGTGTGTATGTGTGTGTATACATATATATGTGTGTGTGTGTATATATATATGTGTGTGTGTGTGTATGTGTGTGTGTATATACATTTGTGTGTGTGTGTATGTGTGTGTGTATATAGGTGCGTGTGTGTGTGTATTTATATATACATGTGTGTGTGTGTGTGTGTGTATTTATATATATATGTGTGTGTGTGTATATATATGTGTGTGTGTGTGTGTGTGTATATATATATATATATGTGTGTGTGTGTATATATATATGTGTGTGTGTATATATATTTGTGTGTGTGTGTGTGTATATGTGTGTGTGTGTGTGTGTGTGTGTGTATATATATACACACACACATACATACATTCAAATGCATTGTGACTTACTGCTCCCATCAGGTGAAGTTGTATTCCCATGGCTTGCAGGGATGTGATTCTTAATGTTCTATGTTAATCGGCTAGGAAGCATTTTTACAACATCCTTGCTGTGTTTGTTTGTTTTCCTGCTGTTTTCCATCAATCATCCTCGGGGCCTAGCTCAGTTCAAGCAGCATACAGACGTGGACAGTTGTGTCAATCACAGATCACAGCGTGCAAGGCCTGAGGCGGATCATTGAAAATGAACCATGCATTTGTTGGACCACAGCTCTTTTGCTGGTAAGAAAATAAGTTAATGGGAGCTTTGAGGAGATTGTTTTCCCTCTAAGCAGGGGACAGTCAGCCCCCATGTGAGCACCAAGACTAGTGGGTGAAGACCGTGTGGCAGGGCTGGTTGTTTTTGCACATGAGCCGGATTTAATTTCGGATGGCCTGTAATTACAGGGCTGAATGAAAAAATGAGAAAGCGCAAGGTGCGGTGAGAGGCGGTATTCTTTGTTGTGCGACTGTTTCCAGTTCTTGAATAATGTATGGCGTGTGAGTAATGGCAGCCGTTGGAGTTTCTGGTGCCCCCCTAGGGAGTTGGAAATCTAATGTTAGAGGGGAAAAATGCAATCTCTGAATCAAGCTCATCACTGATGATGCAAATGTGATTTCCTTCCTGGTTTCAGCGCAGGATCTGAACCGCTAGTCACACAACAAGGGAAGGTAAACACACAGGAGCTAATGCAAAAATGTCTGTAAGGAGATGACGCTGTCGGCGAGTCGGCATAATGTGGCCTATCCTACGGTACTGGAACTCTGAGGAACAACATGCAGACTTCTCGTGTGATCATTTTGGAACAACTGCCAGGCAATAAGATGTCTCTGATCACTAATATTACTTACTGTACTTACTTAAAATTAGCAATTGTCTCATTGTTTTTTCAGTGTTTGGAGAGCCACATTTATAAGACGCCTAGGATGTAACTAGGATGTAATCACGTTCACGTAATAATTTATGAGCATGATCAGTACCGCCGCCCCGTCTAAGCAGACTATGCAGTCTACGTAGGGCACCAACTCCCTAGGGGGGCACCATCTTACCCTAGGAGGGCACCAGAAACTCCACCGGCTGCCCGTCAGATGATCGCTTCACGCTCATATCACGCGTCCCGTCCACCTGGAACTCTGCGTAGAGCATCAATTTGGCCAGCAGGGGACTTTCTGGTGCCCTCCTAGGATAAGATGGTGCCCTGAGCGGGATTCCAAGGTTGCATTTTCCCTTCAAATCCACACTTACATGTTTCCATTTGAAAAGGCGTTTATTTTGCGACGTTTACAGCTCGCATTCACACTAGAACTGCATTTTCCAACACTTTTGAAAATGCCCTAAACGATGACATCTTTTGGAGTTCATTTTAACTCCACTGACACTAAGGTTTAGGTTTGGGGTTAGGTTGTATGGTTAATTAAATATGCATTCCTGTTAATTGTATTACATTATTTACAACTAAAAACACACTGTGGACATTTCAACAGTAATCTGGAGCTCAGAAATACTCATATGTTCAGCAACACTTCCAGCTTCGGGCACTGGGGGCAGAGATTCGAATTTCGGTAAGTACAGACCGATTTCAGCTGAGGAACTTTTGACCAACTATTGACAATTCACAGTGTGATCACTCTAAAATAGTTTATATTCAAATTAGTTTTTATTACTTTGTGTGCATGTATAACATTATTTGTGTTATAATACTCTGGCATTAATTAAACAATAGTCACCACTGCTGTGATGGATTGACAGTAAATTTGGCATCTTTTTCTGTCCTCATTCATCTATCTCAAATTAATGACTCTTTTGAAACATCACAGAAATGTTAAAGTGATGGCAAACTGGAACGCAAAAATAACATTTGCTGTGGATGGACATTTAAATGTGTTTGTCACTCACAAAATTGTGCAGTATGAACCACATCATCAGACCTTACTATTTGACAATGAGGAAATAATGATCCAACTAGATCATGATTTTGGATACTTCGATGAATCGCACATCTGTGAAGTCCTTCTGTGACCTCATAGGATCATTAGATTAGACTTTATCCCTTCACGTGAATGGACATAACTGCGTAATGACGGCCCATTTCCCCATAACTCCCCCACGATCGGTCACAACCATACCTTCATCAGAATTCATCTGCAGGCTTCTCCTTTCCTTCAGTTTATCCCTTCATTAGATCATTGTCTAACCTTGTCTAACAGATGGATTTCATTTCTAGCTCTCTGCTACTCGAGTATGACAGTATTTGATCAGCTTTCATTTCTCATTTGGCATAAAGCAAACAAAATACATGTACTGAACATGAGCTCTTCATTAAAGAGGCACCGGTGGAAAGTTCACTCATTGGTGCATTTTGGAAATCAGGCCACAAGCTGAATGAAATGAGCAGAATATGTCTACTGACTGGATATTTCCAATGATTCTTTTGTAATATATATATATATATATATATATATATATATATATATATATATATATATATATATATATATATCACACACACACACCGATCAGCCACAACATTAAATCCACCTGCCCAATATTGTTTAGGTCCCCCTCGTGCCACCAAAACAGCCCCAACTCGCATCTCAGAATTGCATTCTGAGATGATATTCTTCTACCAGTCTGCTGTAACTCGGATAACCACTCTATACAATTGTGGTAAGAAGAATGCTATACTGAGATGCGGGTTGGTGCTGTTTTGTCCGCAAGAGGGGGGCCTTCACAATATTGGGCAGGTGGTTTTAATGTTGTGGCTGATCTGTGTGTATATATAATGTCACTTTAAAAATATAATGTGTTGTATCCATCATATAAAGGTATTAAAATACTTTACTTGCACCTTAAATACATATTGATACATGTACACGAGAATGTCCACAACTTAAGTATTCAATTGTTTTTAAACACATTTTTCAAGGTATAAAATATTTTACAAATGTTACGAATTTTTGAGTCAAGAATATGAAGGTTTTCTCAGTTACGTCACATATCCAGATCAAAATGCTGCTTTTTAAAAATGTCACTACATTGATATTTAATGATGACTAAGTCATTTTCGACTTTCTATAGGGTCCTGACAACATCTGTTTTATGTACCAACATGTTGTTTCCACCAAATTACTTTGATGTGTTGGACAAATGTTCAGTCAAGACAACTCTCAGGACAGATTTAGCATGTAAATGTGGGTTTGGCATGTTGATAAAATGCACAAATAGAAAAACACGAGACATACTGCGGCACAATTAGACGTAAATACAATACCCCTGTAGCAGATCTAGACAGGTGGTTCTGGGATGGAGGTGCAGTGCAATGGCTTACTTACAAATTTACATTGCAAAGAGAGAGTGGGAAAGTTCATCGGCTACCCAATAACACATCAAAGGACCTTTCAGCTAACACCATGTGAGCCAATTGGTTTGACATCTCACATGTGAGGGAGCCGATTGCTGACTTGAATGGATAACAAGTTCAAAGAACCTATCAGCTTGCACCATTCAGAGTTTCCTGCCTGTACTTAGTCTTTTTAATTTCCCCAAAAAATTATTTCACAGATCTTGATATTCTAGCAGTCAGTTTGTCCAGATACTCCGGTGACCTTTCACCCCACACTTCCTGTAGCACTTGACCTTTCACCCCACACTTCCTGTAGCACTTGCCATAGATGTGACTGTCTTGTCGGGCACTTCTCACGCACCTTACAGTCTAACTGATCCCACAAAAGCTCAATGGGGTTTAGATCCATGACACTCTTTTCCAATTATCTGTTGTCCAATGTCTGTGTTTCTTTGCCCACTCGAACCTTTTCTTTTTGTTTTTCTGTTTCAAAAGTGGCTTTTTCTTTGCAATTCTTCCCATGAGGCCTCCTGAGTCTTCTCTTTACTGTTGTACATGAAACTGGTGTTTAGCAGGTAGAATTCAATGAAGCTGTCAGCGGAGGACATGTGAGGCGTCTATTTCTCAAACTAGAGACTCTGATGTACTTCTCCTCTTGTTTAGTTGCACATCTGGGACAGCCACATCTCTTCTGTCATTGTTAGTTGTGCTTTGTCTTTGAAGACTGTAGAGTGGTGTACTTTGGTGTGCTTCGAATGAAATCTTCAGTTGTTTGGCAATTTCAAGCATTGTTCAGCCTTCATTCCTCAAACCAATGATTGACTGATGAGTTTCTAGAGAAGGTTGAGACATGTCAGTCTATTGCATACTGTGGCAACTCAAAAACAAACACAAAGACAATGTTAAGCTTCATTTAACGAACCAAATAACTTTCAACTGTGTTTGATATAATGGCGAGTTATTTTCTAGTACCAAATTACTCAAGGATAAGGTGTTGGAGTGATGCTGCTGTCTAGATTTTATCAAAAATGACTTTTTTCAAATAGTGATGCTGCTGTTTTTTTACATCAGTAATGTCCTGATTATACTGTGTGATCAGTTAAAGGCCACTTTGGTGAATTAAAGTATCAATTACCTTCAGAAACAGCTAAATCTGTCCATTATACCAAACTTTTGGCCATCAGTATATATTGGCCATTTTTTGTACATCACCTTTTACATTTGCTGTAACATTAATTGTTTTGCATTATAATTGTTCTACTGATTAAATGTAGCTATAAAATACTACAATAGTCTGTTTGGTGGCAAGTTCCTTTGTGACAACTACTGCTAACAAACGCATGTTTATTTAACCATATTTTGTCCTGGTCAATAACGATGAAAACGTTCAATAACTTGCAGAAATGTATTTAAAATTAAACCTACCCTGAGACATTTTCACTGGAAAAGGTGTGACAACAAGCCCCAGTCTGCGATGTACTATGTAAGTATATATTAGCATCACACTTTCTGTATAATCATATTTTCTGGTTCAAATCATTTACATTTACATTTACATTTATGCATTTGGCAGATTTTACAGGGACAATCCCCCCGGAGCAACCTGGAGTTAAGTGCCTTGCTCAAGGACACAATGGTGGTGGCTGTGGGGATCAAACCAGCAACCTTCTGCTTACCAGTTATGTGCTTTAGCCCACTACACCACCACCACTATCATCATGATTCATGAGGCACGATTGTGACCAATGTTGAGGCTAAAGTTGCATGAATTCCAAACTGACCTTTCATACTGAAATGACTTTGTATAAAATCAGACAATTATTTGGTTTATTTCCATAAAACAGTTGCTCAGATTTGGAAAAATGTCAGATTCAAAGTGAGTTTTGCTTTTCACAGTGTCATTGCAAAAAAAACATCTGCCACATCCTATTTGGGCTACATTCAACTGCCCTGTGAACCCGGTGAGCCCTCGAATCACAAATCAATAATAGTGTTTCCTGTCTCATGTTTTCTAGTGCAGTGTGTGTCCAAGTGAAAGAACGGCCAAATCTCGCTCCCACACTCCTGCAGCTGAAAAAGCTGAAAACAATAAATTGTACTTTTATTTTAATGCAAACAAGAGAAATTTTAACAATTATATCAATTTACTGCAGTTGTAAACCTTTGTGGAAATCTAACACCTGATGTATGCCTAAACCAAATATGATTCATATTGAACGCAATCAATCTGGCCACCTTAAGAGAGCCGTGAGACTTCGCTGAAATGAGTCGTGGCCTCCAGAGAGCTCTTAAAGACAGAGTATCGCACTTAAGGTGGTCCAGTTCAAGGCAGCATGTTAAATGGGGGGCAGATGCTTGCATTTGAGCCCCGTCTCGATCCCTTTGAGTGCTTTTGGATACAAATGTGAATCTAAATCTGTCAGGAATCACCACAGTGCTGCCAAGTCACCGTGCACATCACCTCTCGCTGAAGCTGACAATGAGACATATTGGCATATTTGCTTCTGTGTAGCCCCTGTGTCATGAAAACAATGCAAAACATCTTTATGGTCCTAAAAATAGGCTTTGTTTTCTTTATGCAAAATATTATTTCTATTGACAGTGGGGGTGAAATATGGCCCGGAAATAATCTTAACAGGTTTCGTGAGATTCACCCATTAAATTGGCCTAAAAAAAAAAAAGAATAAAAAGGTTCCTGTTAAGATCCACTTATGTTTCAAGTATGCAGTATGACTCTGATCCAAAGGCTAGTGATGCATATCAATGCATCATGTGCACACTCTGGGGCGCAGCATCGCATGTATCCTTCACAGAGAATGCAAGATGGTGAATGGATCATATAAAAACTGAAAAGATGTTGCTCAAGTTAGTAAAAATAAAGAAATAATTCAAGTTAATCTCAATCAACAGCATTTGTGGCATAATGTTGACTACCACAGAGAATATCGTTAACGCGTTCGACAAAAATGGCTGTCACAGTATGGCGCTTACAATGGAAGTGAATGGGGCCAGTCCATAAACATTAAAAATTGCACATTGTTTCAAAAGTACTGTTTATATATATAGCCATAAGACATTAACATTATACTATATGTGTGATGAACTTAGTTTAAATATGATTAAATGGCTTTCTTACCTTTTCGGTGCAAAGTTATATCAAATATTACAACTTCGTTGCTATGGTGATGCAATGCCGTAAACACCATAAGTGATTTTATCACACTAAATTCATGTAGCGCAGAGATTTTAGTACACTAGAGTCATGTTAACACTTAAAATGTTCACGTCTTGTGGCTGTACCTTTGAAACATGTGCATTTTGATGTTTATGGACTGGCCCCATTCACTTCCATTGTAAGTGTCTCAGTATGATTGCCATTTTTAAATAAATGAGGCAGGAGTTGAAAATAGTTTCTGTGGTAATCAACACTGTGTTACAAATGCAGCCGACTCAGCATAACTTGTATTGAACCTGGGATATTCCTTTATTATAAAAAAAAAAAGACTATTTTACCAAATATGATTTTCTATGCTTTATTTTTTTTTATTTATCCTTTATTTAACCAGGAAAAACCCATTGAGATTAAAAATCTCTTTTGCAAGGGGGACCTGGCCAAGATAGGCAGCAAAATTACATCACATCATTACATACGTACAAAGACACACAAATGAAAGCCAATTATGCACTTACAATGAAATCTCAATAAAAACATTGACATGTGAGGGAGTCCAACTCAAAGCATCTCATTCTCAACTTAAAAACACTCAAAGGAATCAATTTACTAAGTTTTAAGTTGTTCTGCAGCAAATTCCATGTAAAGGGAGCAGAATAAACAAAGGCCTTTTTACCCAGCACAGTACTGACATGTGGGACAGAAAACAAGACAACAGCCTGAGAACGGAGAGAGTAATGACCAGCTCTTTTTTTCATAAGAAGTGAACATAAATAGGATGGGAGCACACCAAGAATAGCCTTATATATAAATGTATACCAATGACAAAGCCTCCGTGTGGCCAGAGCAGACCACCCTACACGAGAATACAGCTCACAGTGGTGGGTGCGAGCTTTACAATTAGTAATAAATCTCAGCGATGCATGATAGGCTGCATCAATCATGTGAAGGCATTGAGCAGATGAATGCATATATAATATATCACCATAATCCAGCACAGATAAAAAAGTGGATGCCACTAACCGTTTTTTAACTTTAAAAGAAAAGCACAGCTTATTTCGAAAGTAAAAACCCAATTTTAGCCTCAACTTTCTCACTAGACAGTGAACATGAGGCTTAAATGATAGGCAATCATCAATAACAATACCAAGATATTTATAAGTTGTAACAGTCTGTATTTCACGTCCATCAAGAGTAATCACTGAGGGAACATTCAGTGGTCTTTTCCGAGGTCCTGTGAAAAGCATACATTTTGTTTTGTCTGCATTGAGCACAAGTTTCAACTGTTGCAAAGTGTTTTGGACCACATTGAAGGCATTCTGTAAATGTGCTATGGCTTGTTTAAGAGAGGGTGCACAGCAATAAATAACTGTGTCATCTGCATAAAAATGAAAGTTTGCATCAGACACATGGCGATTAAGATTATTTATATAAATAGTAAATAAAAGAGGGCCTAATACAGAGCCTTGTGGAACCCCTTTAAGGATTGGTAAAATACCAGATTGAACACCATCATGCTTAATGCACTGAGTTCTGTCACTAAGATAGTTTGAGTACCAAGAGACAGTTTTCTTTGAAAACCCCGAATTAAGAAGCCTAATCTTTAGAACATCATGATCAACCGTGTCAAAAGCTTTTGACAAATCAATAAAAAGTGATGCACAGTGCTGCTTCTTGTCACGAGCAACAGAGATGTCATTTATCACCTTCATATGCTTATAACCGTATCACATTGTTGGCTTAGCAACATGCTAACGGCAAACTCTATTGAAATCAATTGAGTCGAGTCAAAGTCTCTCTAGCAAGTCAGTCCACTGTCGGCCATCTTTGGAGGCTATTTCCAGTCGTGTCAGTGCAGCTCCTGTCTACTTGAAAAGGGAAAGACCTAAATATCAAAAAATGGTTGGTCAATATTACAATTAAAGAACATATTTCAAATCAGCAACAAAATTTGACAATACTTGAATCATAAATTCTGCTGCTTTACCTCCGATTACGCTAAAAACGCAATTTTCCCAGCTTATATAGCTTAAGCCCATAAGCGTTCTCAAGTTGATTGACAGGCAATGTCTGTATCTAAAAGGTGACTGGCTCTTTTTCCTGTAAGGTGGGACTTCCTTTCTACATCCTTTGACCGTGGTGCTTAGAGCTCCTTGGTTGGGCGTTCCATTTTCTCCCATTCATTTTAATAGAAGTGGCCCATCTCTGCCAAATAGTCTCTGGACGAGTGTCCCATGTGCTTTGTGTGAAGGTCGCCATCTACAGTATACACTGATCAGCCACAACATTAAAATCACTGACAGTTGAAGAGAATAACATTTATTATCTCATTACAATGGCACCTGTCAAGGGGTGGGATATATTAGGCAACAATTTCATGTGTTGGAAGCAGGAAAAATGGGCACGCTTAAGGATCTGAGCACCAAATTGTGATGCTCTGACCCAGTCGTCTAGCCATCTCCAAAACAGTGGGTCTTGTTGGGTGTTCCCGGTATGCAGTGGTTAGTACCTACCAAAAGTGGTCCAAAGAAGGACAACCGGTGAACCGGGGACAGGGTCATGGGCGCCCAAGTCTCATAAGTGCGTGTGGGGAGTGAAGGCTAGCCCGTCTGATCCAACAGAAGAGCTACTGAAGCACAAATTGCTGAAAAACGTAATGCTGGCCATGATAGAAAGTTGTCAGAACACACCGTGCATCGCAGTTTGCAGCGTATGGGGCTGAGTAGCCGCAGACCGGTCTGAGTGCCCATGCTGACCCCCTGTCCACCAACGAAAGTGCCTACAATGGGCACGTGAGTGTCAGAACTGGGCCATGGAGCAATGGAAGAAGGTGGCCTGGTCTGATGAATAACGTTTTCTTTTAGATCGTGTGGACGGCCAGGAGTGTGTACGTACATAATTGACCCTTTTAGTAAAAATGTTGGTTGAAGAGCAGTACCTTAAGCTTACTCTCCGCAGAAAAAGGGAAGTTCACCTTGGCAAGTTCACCAGAGCCAGATGCAATGTGACCAGATTTTGTTTCTGTACCTCAGACATGCTAAGATGACCTTGGCTCGACCAGCTTTTGACTGACTGCATTACATTTTGTTTTGCACAGCACAGACTTTTCTAGGCTGAACTGAAAGGGATACTGGGTTAATGGCAGCCTCTCGCTCCCGCTGAAGGATCAGATACTGTTTAACAGCGGAAGAACGCAAGCCACAGAGTCCACAGCACCACTCAACGTGTCAAAGAGTGGCTACAGCACTACTGGGCTCAATAATTTGTATTTCTCTCATGTTTGCCCCCATGCTGATGCTCCCAGCGCTGTTGACAACCCTCAATCTATCTTCATCGGCCAGTGGCGCTCTGTGACCCTTCAGGTGGCGCAGCCCAGGTAGCGCGGCATTGAAGGTCTTTAAAAGGCTATTCGTGGGAAAAATGGGCAGAAACTTGCGCACTGACAAAGCACTAAACGGTGATGTATACTAATGCACATGTGGTTTAGATTTTTTTGTCTCACGTTAATGGCAAATGTCAACCTGAAGTAATAACATATAGGAGACCAGTCTTGCTGTTAGTGTTGAAATTCACCTCCTATTTTCACAAATCCTAAATTCTAAATTCTAAATTCTAAATTCGATTCTCAATTTCAAAAGCTTTCAGAGAAGTTTTACAGATATCTTGAAGGAATGTTCCGGGTTCAATATAAGTTCAGCTCTGTCGACAGCATTTGTGGCATGTTGATTACCACAGAAAATTATTTTAAGGTTACAGTATTTGGTGCCAGTTTTAAAGAAGGTTTTTTGGGGTTTTTTTAAACACCCGTTCAAGTCATTTTCTGAAATCCCTACATGTTTCATGCACAAGCTTCCTTATGCCGTTACATGGTCGTGACAGAAGTTGAATGATTGGATACAACTTTAGACGAGTTCAGTAAGCAATTTCAGAATGCTACCCAGATAGCACATGTACATCTCTGAGATGTCTGTTTTAGATCTTTTCATCTGGAAAGCATCACAATCAACAGTAAACACATACATCAAATAAATGTCTGGGTGATGTACGTGTACTCTCAGGGTAGTCTCATGCCAACATGTAGGTATGTATACGCAGTTCATGACAGTCTTCAGGTGAAATGTCCACTGTGTTGCGCTGAGAGCAAGACGAGGTTTTTAATCAATAGAAGCGACATCCTGGGAGCCTGGGTATCTCAGCGAATATTGACACTGACCACCAACCCCTTGAGTCATGAGTACGAATCCAGGGTGTGCTGAGTGACTCCAGCCAGGTCTCCTAAGCAACCAAATTGGCCCGGTTGCTAGGGAGGGAAGAGTCACATGGGGTAACCACCTCATGGTCACGATTAGTGGTTTTCGGTCTCAATGGGGCATGTGGTAAGTTGTGAGAGTAGCGTGAGCCTCCACATGCGGAGACTCCGCGGTGTCATGCATGACGAGCCATATTTATGAACCGATAATATGCCTTTTTACTCATGATTTGTGAAAGTGAATAAAAGTTTTTGTAAAAGCTTTTGTAGCGCCTCTAGTGTTCATTTCATCAGGAAACTGCCACGTCATTTTGCAAAAATGTTGGTATAGTAACATGATTCTATGAGAACAGGTTGATTTTAATGTTTAGTCTCCAGGCACTTGTACTTTAATAGCAAGTGGTTTCCTGTTATTGTATTATTATTATTATTATTATTATTTCATTGTTTTTTTAGCAATCAACATTATGCCACAAATGCTATCGACAAGAGTTTAACTTATTGTATTGAACCTATAACATTGCTTGAAGCTAGACAAGAATAAATCATGTCTTTTGGACTGCCGAACGCAAGGTTGAAAGTATTATTGTTCTGCCATTGACGGGAATATGAAGGTGAATAAGGACAAATAAAATGAGGTATTGACCGTCCAAGAAAGAGTGTGGTTTATACCACAGCATTAAACATTTCAAGATCAAATTTACTGATTTACAAACTGGCCAGTTTGTGAGGAAATGAATGGGGACGGAGAAAGTGTACATACACCTTTTTTTTCCTCCTGAAAGTGTTCACTGCGCTCTTGAGATGCTCAGTTGCGGTTTACAGCTGTTTAAACACAGGGACATTTTCACTGTGGTCAGAAAGAAAGAACCCTATTAGGCCGTAAAGTTAAACTGTAAAGGGGAAGAGAAAATAGGGGAGGATCCAAGTCAATGAACTGGGTTGCCTGTTGCAGTTGCCAGAGGTAACCATGAAGTGGAGCCATTTGGCACCGCGTTTAAGTCTAGTGGGATACAGGAGCTTTATTTTCCCGGTCCAAACACTGGTGTTACCCTGATTTATAGACAACAGGGTTTATGATATGAAACGTGTCACATTTAGGTTAAAGCTCTTGAAAAGGTGAAGGCGAATTCACAAATATATCACACTTCACCACGTGTGGAAGAGGCAGTGAATTTAGAAATCTTTTTTATTCCCGACAACAAATTGTGCTTCTAAGGCACAGGTGAACCAGTTGCACACAGCTGTACTGGAAGACAGGACTACAACTGCTTATAGGTTTCAAAATGAATGTTCACTACAGAAGGTGTATTTTGCATAAAGGAAACAAAAATCAAAGGCAGACGGTGGTTTATTTGGATAGCTGTTTGGAAACAATCATTATTTTTGCAATTCCAGTTTATGGCGCTAGTGGCGCAGAAAATCCACACTTCAGCTTTAACCCTCGTGTTCAAATTTTTATTTATTTTGAATTTTTTTACTATATCTAATTGGAATAAAGTTCCTTCACTTTGTTCGCATATGGTATCTGAAAACACACACACACAAAATTTAACATTTTCTTAATTTGTTTGTATTTTTTATTTTCGCTTCGTTACACTTGTGCTCCCGGTCAAAAATGACCGGCCACTGGAAATGAATGGATAAGGCAACACAATACTAATATTAAGTGTTCAGGAACATGTTGATGTGTATTTGCACACACACAAAGTCCTCGGATATGTGTGCACAGCAAAGACAAAGATCCCTCACTAAACAGACTGTAGGGGCAAGTGCTGTTAGCGAGCACCTATGAAGGCCGGAACGGTACACAAGGGGGTGGGTGGCCAGCACCACGCCCGACCGCCTTTGTCTCCCCAGTGGTGATGTTTACACACCGCACCAGGTACTCATTTTAGGCTGAGTAGACCTAGGGGAGGCCCGGGACCGGTTCAGATAATCGTCACTGGTGTTGGGAATCAAACTCAGGACGGCAGGTTCGTAGCGCAGCGTGCTAACCGCTACCACTATATATATATATATATCTGTCTTTCATGCACACTCTTATTTCAAGATCTACTTGTCATATTATGTTGTGTTTGGGCTCATTTGAATCGGGATAGTCTGCTGTAACGATATATTGTTATTATATCTTATCCACGTTTCAGGAAGTAATAAGGAAAAACGTGGCAAAAAGCCATTCCTGTTTATTATATTTATATGTGTCAGTGGGAATTTCATACCCTTAAACTCACTGAAAAAATGTGCTCATTGCATTTTACTGAGAACTTTCCAACGATATGCAGAATAGGCTAACACATGGCTCTCATCTTTTACCAACTTTTATGGTTTTATCAAATGATGAGGATGAAACATTTCTTATTTGACAGCCAATTAAAAAGCATTATTGACAAACTGGTATGATCAGCCATTGTACAGTCCAGATTCTAAGCTGTATGATACCTGTTTTGTTCAGATCAAGCAAGTGGTATTAATTTATTAATTAATTATTATTTATTTTCCACAGGGAGGGCCTGCTGTCCCGGGATAAGCTCAGTTCAATGAATCCTTCTATAAATATATATATATAAGAAGTACATTACTAAAGTAATAATTACTAAAAAAGAAGTTGATAAAAAGATCTAATGCAATATCTTGTGGTAATATGAGAGATTTATAAACCACCTTAGTGGGCCGGTCATTTCTGACCGGGAACACAACATGCATTCTCACAAAACTAGCAAAATACAAGGGTTAAAAAAAAAACCCTTTGGTTTATGCTCTCTTGTCATTTAGCGCTACACTAAAACCTGCAGAGGTTGCAATTATCTCAGCATATAGTGTATATACACTCATCTCTCCAAGCATCTTCAAATAACTACTCTATATAACCCATGCCATAGGAGCAAAATGGGTCACGTCCCGAGGGATGAAGTCCTTTTCTGGCAGCTTTCAATCACTCTTTTCATTGACTATGTCAACAGCCAGATTCAGACTGTAATTTACTCCGTCTGAAACATGGTTTGACCTCGAATTGCCCTTTTCTTTCTCATTTCCGTGGTTTGAACATGTCAAATTGGACCTCATCTGTGGAGCAGGGGAACCGACAGGGCAATATCAAAGCATATCCGAGCTCAGAATTTCGACTGCAGACAACAGCGGAGTGACGATAACCCACCCCAGTGGACTTTATTTTAAGCGGTAGCTTGATTTTGACTTATTTTAAGTAATTTGTTATTCTTTCCTGGTTTCTGCTGCCCTGCTGTACGAATCGCAGGAGACTGAATTCAGTGGCGTACATCCCTCTGGTTTCTCTGTGCTTCCTGGTTAATTCTCTTACCACCTGTTCAACATCTCTCCTCCCGACAGCCAACCTACACAGCACACACCAGATGGCCTCATCACGCCTGCATCTCCACTTTAAAACTCTGCAATTGCTCAACACCCACCTGCCTGAAGAATTCATATTGCCTTAGGCACCTGTAGGTTTACAGATAAATGACTTTCAATTATACATTGCTATCCATTACCTGCCCTCTATCCGTTTGTCTTCTGAAGCCATATGTTACAACATTTTGGGGGAAATATTCCTTTAATCTCACTTTCTCCTGTAGGTCTTTTCTGTAATATTGTTCTGTTGTTTGGTAGCTCTTAAAAGTAAAGGGTTAGGGACATATGAAATGATGTGCCTTATTACACGTTTCGCTGCAGTTTCCCAGTTGTCCACCGGAGGGCACCATAAGTGAGTGAAATGTCGTAATCAGACAAGGTTTTCAGGGTGAATATTTTATGGAGGTTTTTATGAGTAAAACGTACCTCCCTGATTTTAAACTTTAACCTACACCTAAGCAAATGAGAGGTTAACAAGATAGACATCCTTACCTTAAACCAACACCTAAACCTAACCGGCAGTGTCAAAAAATAAATAAGAAATGAAAAGCACATTTTCTGAAGCAACCATGTCATTTCATGTCGCTTCTATGACACTTTCGTCTCATATGTCAGCTTGTGTTTTTGGCTTGGCTCCATCCGAGTTCTTCCCCTTTCAAAGTCCAACACTCCATGAGGCGAGCTACTGTGGAAGCCAATCCATGGAATAAGTGTATACGTAGACTATTTCTCTTCAGGAGTTAAGACCCAAACAGATCTCTTTATATTCCTTTAAACTGGAGTTCTCCAAGCACAGGTATCTCCTGACCTCCCCACACATGTGTTATTGACATGCATCCACTGTTGATGTTTACTTTCATCCATGTTATTCAGCTTCTAGTGCCTCTCTATGACAAAAACGGCTGAAATGTGAGTGTTGCCACTTTCTGCAACCACCAATTAGTACAAATAAATCCAGGTGCACGCACGTTCAAAAACGTATATTTTGGGCTTAATGGAGCAAAAAAGTTTTTATAAAGTCGTATTCAGCCATTGTAGTCGCGATTTGTGTGAAAGTGAATAAAACCGACAGTTGTTGTAGTGTCTCTAGTGTTCATATCACCAGGAAACTGCCGCAAAACGTATAACGTGGCACGTAAAACATGCAAAAATGTCGTTATAGTAACGCTCATTCTCTGAGACCAGGTTAAATACGTTGAAATAAATATTCCGGGTTTAATACAAGTAAAGCTCAATCGACAGCATTTGTGGCATAATGTTGATTAACACAAAAATTTTATATTGACGTTCCTCATTTCACTTACAATGGAAGTAAATGGGCCTATCTATAAATGTTAAAATACTTGCTGCTTTAAAAGTATAGACATGAGGTAAACAACATCTGTGTAAACATGATTTTACTGTAATAAATTTGCTTGCTAACCTTACCTGTGTGAAGTTATATCCAATGTCATGACTTCATTGCCATTACAATGCTGTAAACAATGTAATCCTGTAAAAAAAATGACAGTTTAAACAACTTTACAGCTAAAATATTAAAAAGGTTTTAGCAGAAGAATTAAAGTAAGTGTGTGGCAATTAGGATGACGAGGCCGGGCTGTGATAACGCACGCCCGGCCCCTAATCAGGATAATAAAGCCCATGAGAGGGATATATTTACATTTACATTTATGCATTTGGCAGATGCGTTTATCCAAAACGACGTACAGTTCACTTATAATGGGACAATCCCCCTGGAGCAACCTGGATTAAGTGCCTTGCTCAAGGACACAATGGTGGTGGCTGTGGGGATCAAACCAGCAACCTTCTGATTACCAGATTACAAGTTATGTGCTTTAGACCACTACACCACCACCACTCCATAAATAAGTGGATAAAGGCGGTGGAGGTGGCAGTTCGGGAGAGAGAGCTACAGGCAGCTGCCCTGGATGCATTTGTGTTGTATATCTTTTGCTTTAAGTTAATCATTAAATGATTATTGATATTGTCAAGCTGGTTCTCGCCGCCTACTCTGCTACATTGGTGCCGAAACCCGGGAAGGAGGAGGGACGTGCCGTAGTATAATCCTCGCCACCATCATCCACACCAAAGGAGCAGCCACAGCCATCCGCTGGGGGACTGAGGAGCCCGGCCGCCTGAAAGTGGAGGAACATCCACCGACCGTGAGGGTAAGAGGGGCTCCCTACCGACCAGAGGCAGTCGGGCCACTGCCAGGGGCGGAGGAGACTCCTACCAGCCACTAGAATGTGGCGGGGTCAAAGATAAGACCGCCGTCCGTGAGCAGGAATGGGCTCACAGCCGACTGCCTGGAGCGGGAGAACCGCTGCCAGGGGCAGAGGAGACCCCTACCATCCACCAAAATGCGGCAGGGCGTTCCGTCCGCCAGGGACCGGAGGACTGCCTCTGATCCACCCGGGGAGGAGCAGCTGTCATCCACTAGAGGGTGGAGGAGTGACCGAGGACCAGGTTACGGCGTATCAGAGAACCAGCAAGTACGTATTTTTTTTCTCTCTATCCTCTATCTCTCTCCGCTGTCGCTCCATGTTGGCCTTTCCCTCTCTTTTTTTGTTGTTGTTGTTTTTCCCTCCCCTTGTCTCCCTCCCAGGTCCGAGAAGGTGGGAAAGACCTGTCGGCAGGTGGGGCCGGAAGGGCATATACAAAAAGGGGGGATGTACGTCATGCTCGGGGCTCTCCGGCCTGAAGCAAAGGGGGTTGGAGTGTGGCAAGGAGGAGGTCGTGGTCGGGCCGTGATGACTCACGCCCGGCCCCTAATCAGGCTAATCAAGCCCACGGGAGGGATAAAGGCGGCCAGAGGTGGCAGTTCAGGAGAGAGAGAGCTACAGGCAGCTGCCCTGTATGCATTTGTGTTATATGTCTTTTGCTTTAAGTTAACCATTAAATGATTATTTATTGTGTCAAGCCGGTTCTCGCCTCTTCCTTTCCCTTTTATAAAATTACAAATCTTCATATTTCTGCCTCTGTTAGCCTCCCTCACTTCCATTATAAGTGCCTGTAACCTTTTTTCTGCAAAACTAAATTTTGGGGTAATCAACATTATGCCACAACTGCTGTTGACTGAGCTGAACTCTATTAAATCTTTCAGATTTGTTATTATTGCTCAGTTGAAAACTGAAAGTCGCTCGTAACATGACAACAGGCTACTGAAGGGAGAGAACACATTAAGAAGGATTCAATCTTTCTTCCTAAAAACTACAACAACAAAAAAAGAAGTTAAAGTTGAATGAATTCAGAACTAGAATTCCTTATAATTCCCATTTGCATGTTTTGCAAGGGTAAAGCAGTATTTTAGATTACAAATCAAGCCCCTTTCAATATCTTGAGGAATATTGGGCTATCACAGGCGAAGTGTTAAATGTCTCTACATAATCCCCATCTCAACTGCTAGAAGCCTTGCCTGAGGGAGATCATGCATCCGTTGAGAGAACAGCGATTAAGTGTTCCAGGGTTTATACTTACCACTATACTCTGACAAACTGCAATTTTCGCCTGTATTTAAGCCAAAGAAAACAGCTGTTGACAGAATGATGTGACGTCCCGCGCTTCTTCCAAGTTTAACATTTCAAACACTGGAATATTCTGGGTTAAAATACTGCAGGCTCTTGCTAACGGTCGCTAACAGCTCTGTTATCACATGACACTCGCTGAGAAGTCTTTCAATCAAATTCTGTTATGAATTAAATTGATTTGAAACTGTCCCAGGAAAATTCAGGATCTACTGGAAGGTTCGTTTAAGGTACAGGTAAGGTTGGTAATAGGGTACGAGAAGCCTTATGGCATAGTAGCACGATGCACATCGGAATACTATTTACCTCAAGTGCTATATTGCTTTCGTAAGACGGTGAGTACTACACAAGATATGACACAGCATACAATGCTAACATCTGGAATGGTTAATGTTAAGCGCAGGCCCACATTAAAGGGATAGTTCACCCAAAAATGAAAATTCTCATAATTTACTCACCCTCATGATATCCCAGGTGTGTACGACTTTCTTTCTTCATCAGAACCAAGTGTGCCGCACAAGCCCTCAAAAGTGAAGCCAAAACGTCTCGATCGCCCCCCGGTGACTGGTCCTAGTATAGGTCATAAACCCCGCCTCCCCATGTTATTCAACGGGACGTGAGACCAACTAAACAGTTAAATTACACTTCACATATCTTTTTTCCAAAGATAGTTTGTCATTTACTGTTGTTTCTATCACGTTGATGTCATTTCAAGTGTTTGTTTTCAAAATAAGTTTGTTTTTAGTTATTTGATGCTATAAAAACGGTGCTGTGACATCATGATTGACAGCTGTGATTGACAGGTTCTCTGAGCGAAGTAGTCACTGAAGCACCAACTGACTTTTTTCGGGATCTTCGGAGGACTGAGGAGATTGGAGCTTTAAATTTAATATCTAAATTTCTATAATTAATTATTTCACACCGTCAAAAGTCAAAAGTGCAGGGGCGTGTGCTTGCGATTGATTCAGTGAGAGTGAGGGCGGGGCCTTGATTTTGCGGCTTTACTTCCTGCTCACTACTGCGCAGGTCTGGTCTCGAAATCGCAACTGCGCAGACTCAAGTCCCAAGATGTCAGCACCATATCGGGACACTGGCGGCTTCAGTTCTCACCAATGGAAAAGAGCGAAGGGGCGTCGTCCATCTTTTTTTACAGTTTATGATCAGAACACATTTGAAGCAAAATAGACAAATATCTCAGCTCTGTAGGTCCTTAAAATACGAGCGAATGGCGATTTTCTCTTTTGAAGCTCCAAAAATCAGAGATAGTCAGCATAAACGTCATCCATATGACTCCAGCGGATAAATTAATGACACATCGCTTTTGGTGTGGAAAAATATCAATATTTAAGAACTTTTTAACTATGAGCAATTGCTTCCGGTCAGCAGTGGTATATGGGCATATGACAATCTCGTTGACGTTTTCAGGCGAGAACTGACGCACGTGCGACACACCTGGAAGAGCAGCGCTGAGGAGGAGCAGCTTCATTGATTTTGGTTTAGATTTGTATGTTTGTTTACTCACAAGGATGCATTTGTGTGCTCATCCTGGATGTCTCAACCGAGAGAAGAATGTTACGGAATTAAGTCCGTAACATGCCAACACGAATACGTCACACAAGAGACCGCGTGAACCTGAACGCGCATAATCCTGCTTACCAGAAGTGATGGTTTATAGATTAAAAAGTACTTAAATATTGATATTTTGATGACGTTTATACTGACTGTATTTGATGTTTGGAGCTTCAAAAGAGAAATCTCCATTCATTTGCATTTTAAGGACCTACTGAGATAAGATATTTTTATATTTTTCTTCAAATTTGTTCTGCTGATGAAAGAAAGTCATGCATATCTGGGATGGCATGAGGGTGAGTAAATGATGAGAGAATTTTCATTTTTGGGGGAAAATTGAGGTTACAGTGAGGCACTTACAGTGGCCATTTTTTGGAGGGTTTAAAGGCAGAAATGTGAAGCTTATAATTTTATAAATGCAATTACATTCATTCTTCCGTTCATCATAATTTTAGTCATTTTAGGATTTGTTGACATTACATCGTCATGGCAATGAAGCTGTAAAATTGGCAATAACTTTACAAAGAAAAGGTTATTAAGTGTTTTTATCACACTAAAATCATGTTTATACACATATTGTTATTGTTGTCTATTGGTTATATTTTTTAAAAATGACTATTTTAATGTTCAAAAATAGGCCCCATTCACTTCCATTGTAAGTGCCTTGTTACCCTTACAAAAATCAAAAGTTTGTAACTCTGTATTATGCATGCCAGGCCTGTAGTTGGCGATGTCACTTTGTATAGAAACACTACACACCTGCACACATAAGCATTCTTCCACAGAGCGGTGAATACAATCAAAGATGGCGAAAGCATTGAGCGATTTTGTCTGGATGGACGAGGAGGTTGCTTTATTACTACAAGTGACCCTAGACTATAAAGCACGCCACCTTTTTAAGGACTCCAACTGGTGATCCCATGTTGGTCTGTTCGCCCTGGACGTAAGGACGAAGTTCTCGAAGTTCATGTTTATAGACTGAACACATAATACGCCTACCCATGACGTCATCGTATTCACAAATTAGCGTGTTTGTATGTTTACACGGAGACGATAACGGCATCGCTTTCAAAAACTTGCATTTTCTGTTTTTAGTTGAAAACGCTGTCGTGTAAACGCCCCCTAAATCTCCAGTTTCACATTGTTCTTCTTTGTTTTTGGCGATTTGCATTCTTCCTGCATATCGCCACCTACTGGGCAGGGAGGAGAATTTATAGTAAAAACAGACTTAAATATTGATCTGTTTCTCACCCATCATATTATATCACTTCTGCAGACATGGATTACACCACTGGAGTCTTATGGATTACTTTTATGCTGCCTTTATGACCTTAGAGCTTAAAAGTTCTGGTCACTATTCACTTGCATTGTGAGGACCTACAGAGCTGAGATATTCTTCTAAAAAGACACAATGACACAGTTTTCATTTTTGGGTGGACTATTTCTTAAAGTTCTGTATATTTATAGTTTGATGTAAAGTTCTTTTTATTGGGTTTGTTGTCGCATCCGGGATTATTTCTCCAGGCTTCATTTGGACTCTTCTCAGATTCCTGCTTTTGTCCATTTCTATTTGTTTCTGCTCAGTTCCTTCAGATTTTCTTCCACGTCTTGAGGAATCTCCACCTCCATCAGATTCTCCATTCCTGCTCCTTTATCAAAGACACACGAAACCCTAATGAGCCTTAATACATTCAGTCAGTGTCACATATCATGCCCTCTCTGGTCTGGTATATTACAGCTTTAAGTCAAAAGTGGTAACGATGCAGTACGGTAGCTAATGAGATGCCAACCAAAATCGCACAGCAGTTTTACTATCATTTCCAAATGCCAGTTTCGGAAACCCAACAACATGGAAAAACTTTGCAGTAACATGATAGCTGTTATAACTCCCGTTGGTTAAAAACTTCTGTATTACGAAAAAATAAACATTAATAATGGATAAATATCAGCCTCGTTCTGAGCTGGGCAAACCATGTTTTATTGACTAATTAAAATGGTTGGGTTGAGGCAAATGGCCGAACCATTGCTTTTGGCCTTGAGTTCAAAAGGGATCTCCCAGACATTATAAAGGATATCTTGATTTAATTTTCCATGGGACTGTACCCATATATCTGCCTGCCACACTGCAAATAACAGGCTTTTTCCACCAAATTAGTGTCTCCTGGTTTATTCAGCCAAACTCCCGGAGTAATTTCGGAAGGCTGGATCTCATCTACTCTCTAGAGTCTTCTAAAGCACGATAGAAAACTCTTGCCTGATGTAACCGAGATGCAATAATATCATCGGATGGAAACCTGATTCACCTGATTTTTTTGGAAAAGTCAGATTTGATTGGACTGTTACAAGAGAACCCCAAAAAGTAATTTGGGTCATTTGATTTGACAGATAGTGAGCGAAGGCTTAACCCCCGTCCAAACATCATCCAGATTTAAAGGAATATTCTGGGTTAAAACATAATTTAACTACGAGTGTACCAATGATCTGGCTGCCGATATTCATCGGCCAATTATTGACCAAATTAAAACCATGAAAGCCGATGGTCAGTACCGCCGCTCCCTATATGCAGACTTCGCAGTCTGCGTAGGGCACCAACTCCCTAGGGGGGCACCATCATACCCTAGGAGGGCAGCAGAAAGTCCACCGGCTGCCCTTACTCGCACGTTATACGTTATTCAAGGACCCGAAAGCAGTTGCGGAACGCTTTGTGCTCATATCACGCTAATTTGTCCTCATTCTCATGTTAATCCAGAAAAACAACCCCGCCATAAACGGACGAGACGGTTGTAAAAGCGGCACTTGCCTATAGGCAACATGATGATGGAAATGATTCAAAACGCTTTGAAACCTGCAGACTTTGACTTCTAAGACCTCAACTGGAGTTCCAGGCCTCGTATAGTCGAGGTCTGCACGGGATGAATTTTTCAGACCCCGCTCCTGCACACATGTCGTAGTTTATCGTTTCAATGTTTCACTTCTTGTCCCGATTCTGTCCACAACGCCTGCAGGTAGGGGTCTACGCAGATTTTTCAGTCCCACTCCTGCCCTTCCGGTGTCATGAGGAAAGGGCAAAAAAAACATGAATTGCTCAGACAGTTTGCCTCAGGCGCGGGGCGAAAGTGCGAGCGCGAGGCGATCGTGTTATGCCACTGCTATTTGGGTTCTTGAATAACGTATAGCCGGAGGAGTTTCTGGTGCACCCATAGGGCAAGATGGTTCTCACCCTAGGGAGTTGGTGCCCTACACAGACTGCGTAATATGCATATAGGAAGCGGCGGTACTGCCCGCGAGTCACTCCTTTCCCGCGCACACATCAGTGTCTTCCAGCCCGCACCACACTCTGTGGCACCGGGTCCCACGGTAGATCCATGGGAGAGAAAGCCTCTACCATATGGTTAGGATTAAGCATAGGGGTGGGGTTAGGGCATCTGCTGCCTGTCAGGAACAATTCCAGGCACCTTTGTCCAATGGGTACATTCAGCGTTTCAGTCAGCGCTGTGTGAGCTAGCAGCCCCCTCTAGTGGTCTGGAGAGCATTATCCAATATCCTTTTTCCCCCCATGATGTGGTTAACATTTCCGTGAAATTGCTCAACATATGCATAGTATGAACAGGGTTTCTAGAAGCATCTTGCAGATATCAGGATCCTCTTTTTGTCCTCCGGTAGATACTGAAAATCTCCTGGCAAACCACACACAGTGTGATCACAGTGTTTTCAACTTCTTATCTTGTAAATAATAATAAACCGTATTCCTCTTTAAACCTCATGTGGTGAATATAAAGGCTATAAAGAGCTTAATTTGGTAAATACTTAAATATAGAGCATTGTAAAGGGACCAAGTCTCTATCGTTTCAAAATAAGAGTGTGGCAGGGCGGAGGGTGGGGCGGGGTCGTGATTTTACACACCCGGACCCTTATCAGGCTAATCAAGCCTCCGAGAGGTTTAAGGCCGACTGAGAGCGGGGAGGCTTGATTAGCCTGATAAGGGGCCGGTTGTGTAAAGGCCGTCCTGTCACAAAGAGTGCGTTTCGGGCTTGTTTATAGCTAAAAGTCCAGCATTGTGCACCAAATAATTTTCTGGTTATTACTGGGATTTTGGTTAAAAAATAGACGGCATCTGGGAATGTATTTATTTTGGACTCGTGCAGCCTCATTGCCTGAGCCTGATATTTAGAAAATGTATATTTTATTTTTTTCATGCAATAAATACATTTAAAAAATTGAAGAAAAAAAATTAATAAATAAAATATATATATATATATATATATATATATATATATATATATATATATATATATATATATATATTGGCAGATTAATCGAATAACGGCCTCTTTCACCACCTTAGTTATCGGTATAGGCAATTAATCAGTCGACCTCCAATAGAGACCATGAGGAGATTGCATGAAGTCAAGTCAATTTTAGTTGTATAGCGCCTTTCACAACACACATCGTTTCAAAGCAGCTTTACAGAATATCAGCATTAACAGACGATAAAACTGTAATGTCTATAAAGTCGATTAATCATCATTGTGTAATTTCGATAAAATACGATTTTTAATAGTGTTTAAAAATAATTAAATGATAATTGTATTAATAACCCCAGTGAGCAAGCATGAAGGTCTCATTCTTTCCTTTTTAATGTATCTGCTTGAACATTGTAAGGAGCATTGTCCATAAGATGACAAATATAACTTTGCATGTCATTTCAAACAGCTTTTAAGAAACCATAAACTATCAACAATGATCGAAGAAATGCACAACGTTCTGTTGTAATGGCAGCTCCAGTCTTTCCACTCATTCCTGGTGTTTATCCATCAAAATGAATAAACAGCGGACTCTACTGGACAGAGACATGAAAGTACTCGGTAGAATATTCTGCTTCCATGGTAGTTATTTTACCAGTGTTTAGGCCTTTTCTCCACTCAAAACTAAAAACTGATTAAATCTAAAATAAATAAATAAAAGGTTTAAATCATTGTCTTCCTCTGAGAGCTCTTCTGGTCCAGTCAATGGCAATAAGAGATACGGTAAATTATCTACTGCATCACTGAGCAGCCACTCATGATGGGCTGTATGGAAAAAGGCAAATGTAATGACGCTTAAACACATTATACATTGCAAATAACATGATGTAAGTACACAGCTTGAAGTCTGCTAACTGAGGTGCAGGTTTGCAGGGAAAGGGCTCTACAGTTTTTAACTCTTAGCGTAGTCGAAACAACAATTTCTGAGCGACAACTGCATTTTAACGGTTTCTAAACAAAGAAACAACTTCAAATTAAGACATGTTTTTTGGGCAAGTACCATTGTAATAATATTTTTTGGACACATACCTTGGTAGTCCCATGGTTTTTTGGACATTTAACATCGTAGTGACACTGTTTTTAACCTGGTACCATGGTAAAAACAAAAAAGTTAAAAAAAAGTTAAACATCCTTTGGTAATACCATGTTTTGAGACACATACCACAGTCATAACATTGTATTTTAACCTGATGCCATGGTAATCCCATGTTTTTGGGAAATGCACCGTGGTAATACCATGTTTTTGAATATGACCTATGGTAATACCATGTTTTGGGAAATGTACCTTTGTAATACCTTGTTTTTTTGGACATGTACCATAGTGATACCATGTTTCTGGGACATGTAGGCCTACCATAGTAATACCATGATTTTGGGACATGTACCATAGTAATACCATGAGTTTTGGACGCGTACGGTGTAAATGCAATGAATAATGAATATTGTCGTCATAAAGTATCAAGGAATATATAAAGTATAGCATGCTATTACCATCAATGTACCATGGTACCATCACAGCACTTGTTTATAACAGGTCACAGCTTATTGTGATGGCACAGTTGTCATCATATGGAACAAAATCATGATTGCAAAATCATCATCATTATTTGGCAAATCGTAGAAATGTGTCTACCCTTGTGATGCATGTTTTTATTTGCTGCTGAATATGCCAAGCATAAAGCTCTGACCTACCAACAATATATGCTGCAAAAAAGGGGGGGATTTAAAATATATTTGTTATTTTATTTCCATTTATGCGTATAGAATATACTTACAAAATTCCTGTAACTGCATGTTTGTAGTGGTTCCTACTGTAGAAACTGACATATTTCTGATCCAATCAAATTACAGACAACGCAAATGTTTCCGCCCCATTTTAAACGCATTGACGTTTGATTGGCTATCAAACGATAAGCTCCGCCCCCGAGGCGCTTTGAAATGACGCTGTTAGCAAGCGCGTTTGAAACACATGGCTGCCGTACAAGTGAGCGAAGCGGAGAAAGTCTATATTATGCATGGAGTTCGAGTAAGTTAAATCAAACACTATTTTAAAAGAGAAGGACTATCATTTAAGCATCCAATCATTATGAAATAATTAATTTGTACGTCTTAAAAATGACACAAAAATCGGGGTCTCTGTTAAACCCGCTCTGAGTTGGTCTGTTTTGTATTTAATAACAGTAGTAATAATAGTAATTTGGTAGTAGTTTCCCCTTCAGATTATTTTAGTCTGACCCAAGTAGACCGATATTATTGTAGCTTTATCCCTCGGTTTTACTAAACCGTAAGCATGCACTTTACATACATACATACATACACACATATATATTTGGGTGGGTGTGTTTGGGGTCAGTTTGAACCCAAAAAAAAATACACACAAAAATTACTTAGTAGTGTACTGCTACACTGTCTCTGACACCCCAAAGACAATTAATGTAAAACTTTGCATAAATTGTTTTTAAGCATTTTCATAATAAATTCTCATGTTTCAAGATTATGAATACTGTCAACAGGATGACCTGAGGTTGGATGGAAGAGGATGTGAGGACTACAGACACATCGAGATCGAGACAGATGTTGTGTCTAACACAGATGGCTCTGCCAAAATCAGTCTTGTAAGTGATCTGGGCTCTTGCATTGCTTGCTTTATGTTTAGAAGTCATACTATGTTGTGCAATGCTTGTCACAGGTGTTCTTGCAATGCCTTATGTTTGTGTGGTATGTTTGACAGGGTCACACGGATGTTCTTGTTGGAGTGAAGGCAGAGATTGGTAAACCTAAACCAATGGTACCAAATGAAGGTTTTCTTGAGTTCTTTGTTGACTGGTGAGGCTTTAATGTGTGTTTAAAATCTTAAATTATATTCAACTTCCTCCCTTGTCATTCTGCAAAGCAGAGGAGCAGCTGTGTATGTGTGTGTACTTTAGTGCTTTCAAGGTTAAAGCCATAGTTCACCTAAAAAATTAAAATCCCTTCGTGTATGTGTATGACTTTCTTTGTTCTTCTGAGCACAAATGAAGATTTTAGAAGAATATCTCAGCTCTGTAGGTTCTCACAATGGAAGTGAATGGGGACCAAAATTGTGAAGCTCCAAAAAGCACATAAAGGCAGCATTAAAGTAATCAAGTGTACTATAAGATAAATTCTCCATCCTGCCCCTGTAGGTGGAGATTTACACGGAGATACAAATCGCCAAAAACAAAGCGATAACATTTACATTTATGCATTTGGCAGACGCTTTTATCCAAAGCGACTTACAGTGCACTTATTACAGGGACAATCCCCCCGGAGCAACCTGGAGTTAAGTGCCTTGCTCAGGACACAATGGTGGTGGCCGTGGGGATCGAACCAGCAACCTTCTGATTACCAGTTATGTGCTTTAGCCCACTACACCACCATTGATCTGTTTCTCTCTCACACCTATCATATCACTTCAGGCGGCATGGATTAAACCACTGGAGTTATATGGATTACTTTTACTGTCTGTGCTTTTTGGAGCTTCAAAGTTTTGCTCACCATTCACTTGCATTGTATGGACCTACAGAGCTGAAATATTCTTCTAAAAATGTGTTTGTGTTCAGCAAAAGAAAGTGAAATAGAAAGTCACACACATCTGGGATGGTATGAGGGTGAGTAAATGATGAGAAAATGTTCTGTGAATATAATTTATTGACTCGTTTGTTGTTATTTTTCTAGCTCTGCTAATGCTACCCCTGAGTTTGAGGGGCGTGGTGGGGAGGAGTTGGGGGTGGTGCTTAGTAACACGCTCTATAAAGTGTTCAACAACAGACACAGTGTGGACCTGCGTTCGCTCTGCATCTCTCCGGGAGAGCACTGCTGGGTGTTGTACGTGGATGTCCTGGTTAGTGTGTGTGTGTGTGTGTGTGTGTGTGTGTGAAATGGCCAAAAATGTACATTTAAGGCTGCATTTATTACATTAAGCGTTTATTCCAGGAGAAAATAAATCCGGTAGTTGCTACCGTAGTAAATGTGAATTAAGTACCAGAACAAGTTGCGAAAGCTCATGGAAAATCTAGACTTATCATGGACTGTTAAAATGGGGTTTTCCAGGTCTTGATAAAATAAATCTCTATGGTAAATAAGATTTCTTTTTTTCTTCTCATTTTTCTGTGTTCAATAGAAGTTGAGATCAATTGACAGCATTTGTGGCACATTATTGATTACCACAAGAATTTTGATTCGTCCCTATTCTTTAAAAAAAATTTAGGTTAAAGTTGGACACAAAAAATGTTACCCCATTCACTTTAATTATACGTGTCTCACTGTAACCTCGTTTTTTACCTTTTTAAAGAAAAAATTCTCGGAAGAATTTCTCAGCTCATTTGGTCCATTCAATGCAAATGATTGGTGACCAGAAAACGTCAGAAAGGCTGCATAGAAGTAATCCATAAGACTCCAGTGGTTTAATCCATGTCTTCTGAAGCCATATGATAAGTGTGGGTGAGAAACGGATCAATATTTAAGTCCTATTATAATAAACCTATTTTTAAGTTTACTGTAGTCATATGGATTACTTCTATGCTGCATTTATGTGCTTTTTTAATCTTCTTTTGGACTTTTGGGCACCATTCACTTGCATTGTATGGACCTACAGAGCTGAAATAATCTTCTAAAAGAAGAAAGTCATACACATCTGGGATGGCATGAGGAGAGAGATGAACTATCCCTTTAACTTTTGTGTCAATCAACATTATGCCATAAATGCTGTCAATTGATTTGAACTTTTTATAAACCCGGATATTAAATATTATGATATATTGGTTGTCATTTTAGAAATGCAATTATAATGCATAATTGTGTTTGCAGCTCCTGCAGTGTGATGGAAACCTGTTTGACGCCATATCTGTCGCAATAAAAGCTGCACTCTTCAACACACGGTGAGTGACGGATATTCAACTGACCTCATTTTTTTGCCTTGAATAATCCCTTCAAAGCTATCTGGAGTGATGATGAATTTATACGCAACTACGTTTCTTTCCCTAAACAGAATTCCTAAAGTGCACATATCTGAGGATGAGGAGGGTTTGAAGGAGATCGAGCTGTCAGATGACCCTTACGACTGCATGCGGCTCAATGTGGAGAACGTTCCATGTATCGTGACCCTGTGCAAGGTATAGAGCACTGCCACGTCCTGTTCTGATTTTAGCATTTTAAAAGCAGCGTGTTGAGCGATAACATCTGTGTGTTTGTGCCCGTCAGATTGGTCACAGGCACGTGGTGGACGCGACCCTGCTGGAGAAAGCGTGTTCAGTGGCCAGTCTGCTGATCTCAGTCACACACAGAGGGACGGTCACATGTGTGAGGAAGATGGGAGGAGGCAGTCTGGACCCAGAGAGCATCTTAGAAATGACGGAGGTCAGTCTTTGCACTCATACTCAACGAGCTGTCTCTAAAGACTGAGTTAGGGGTCGCTCGCATGAAACTGGGGTCAGAAATGTAGGGGTGTGGGGCAAAAATGCCCCCAAAATGCAAAGTGTGGAGCCAAAAAAATGCCCTTGTCCATCCATCCATCTTCAACCGCTTATCCGAAGTCGGGTCGCGGGGGCAGCTGCTCCAGCAGGGGGCCCCAAACTTCCCTATCCCGAGCCACATTAACCAGCTCTGACTGGGGGACCCCGAGGCGTTCCCAGGCCAGTGTGGAGATGTAATCTCTCCACCTAGTCCTGCGTCTTCCCCGAGGCCTCCTCCCAGCTGGACGTGCCTGAAACACCTCCCTAGGGAGGCGGCCAGGGGGCATCCTTACCAGATGCCCAAACCACCTCAACTGGCTCCTTTCGACGCAAAGGAGCAGCGGCTCTACTCCGAGCTCCTCACGGATGACTGAGCTCCTCACCCTATCTCTAAGGGAGAAGCCCGCTACCCTTCTGAGGAAGCCCATTTCGGCTGCTTGTACTCGCGACTTAGTTCTTTCGGTCATGACCCAGCCTTCATGACCATAGGTGAGGGTAGGAACAAAAATTGACCGGTAGATCGAGAGCTTTGCCTTCCGGCTCAGCTCTCTTTTCGTGACAACGGTGCGATAGAGCGAGTGCAATACCGCCCCCCCGCTGCCCTGATTCTCCGGCCAACCTCCCGCTCCATTGTCCCCTCACTGGTGAACAAGACCCCGAGGTACTTGAACTCCTTCACTTGGGGCAATACCTCCTTCCCTTGAATGTTGCCCTTAAAATTAATTTCATTTGTTAGATCTTCTATATAGTTATTAATATTGTATTACAGTCTGTTATACATATTCTAGCACAAAGTATGAATAAATGTTGATTTTGTTTTATTTTGCGCAAGAGCGTGTTCATTCTGAACGCCCCCGAAAGCTGCGTTCACACTGCCAGCTACTTTGTCGCTGCATGTCGCCAGTGTCTGGCGGTTTGGTCGCTAGTGGTGTGTATGGAGAGTTTAAACGGCACTGTTTCTTTACAATTAATATTATTATTCAAATAATAGGATCACATGAGCTCTACCATCTTCTCTCATATTGGCTGTCCCTCCCGAAAGTCATTTCTCAACTTTGTCGCATCGCTGGACACGCCCACATAAGGTCGCTGGAAGTCGCCAGCTCTCATTGAAAATTAATGATATGAGGTCGTTTTGTCGCTGCGTGTCGCTGGCAGTGTGAACGCAGCTTTAGACTCTGATCTAGAGGATTTGTACAATATTTTTCAGATTATTTTGGTCTAATCGGAGGGGTTCGAAGGAACAGGCTGCTTTCTATGGAACATTTATTCAAATAAAAATCAGTACAGAGTATTAACTCTTTCCCCGCCAGCGTTTTTAAAAAAAAGTTGCCAGCCACCGCCAGGGTTTTTGACGATTTTCGCTAAACTTTAATGGCCCTCAGAATATTTTCTTCCATGAATATATGAAGATGCTATATATCACAATAAAGATCTGAGCCTCTGCTTTTAGGCAAAAAAAAAATTTTTTATTTTATCTTCATTTGTTCTTTTTTTATTGCGACTTGAACAGAGGCCGGTTTTGTCAAAAAGCTGATAAAAAGGCTTGTTTATGTCTGATATTTTGAGCTTCTCATACTCCACTTCTTCATGTTTGAGACGATCGCAGTCTGTTTCTTTGATCAAAGAGTTGTGTACTCTTTCAAAACATGCGCAGGGGTCTTCCTTACCGTATAACACCTAAAACACGGAAACCCGGAAAATTCCGTGTTTGGCGGGGAAGCGTTTTTTCATAAAACACGGAAAATTCCGTGTTTGGCGGGGAAAGAGTTAATGATGGGTCTGACTCCTCGATCAGATGTGATCGGATCAATTCAAGTCTTTAAAAAGTGAAAGTTTAAATGTATAGCTGTTTCACTGCAAGTGGCGTAGAAAGTCAAGTCAAGTGGTTTTTATTGTCGTTTCAACCATATACAGTTAGTACAGTACACAGTGAAACGACACAACGTTCCTCCAGGACCATGGTGCAACATAAATCAACATAGGACACACAGAACCACATGAGACTAAATAAGACCTACACATTCCTACAAAGTGCACGTGCAAATGTGTGCAATACGTATGGGACAGTACAGTTATTACTAAAAAGGAACTGGGCAATAGGCGCACCGAGACAGCACAGCGCCGACCAGTACACATTACAAAAAGATGTGCAGTACTTTTAGATTTTAATATCTTTTTAATGTAAAGACAGCTGTATTTTTATTTGCAAAGGAAACCAAATAATTAGAGGATGTCTCAATTTCAACGAATGGGTAAGAATTAATATTCAAGTGTGTGTGTGTGTGTGTGTGTGTGTGTCACAGGCTGGTAAGCGTGTGGGAAAGACTCTCCATGCTCCTCTCATGGAACTACTCCAGAAAGAAGAAAGTCTTGGCAAAAAACGAGAGAAAGTGGGATTCCTCGGATAACATCATGCTCGCTCACATTTGTGTCTCCTTTTTTTTTTGTTTTTAAATAAATGCCATTAAATATCCCATGAAGTTTCTCCCGTCTCATTGTTTAATAATCTCAGCACTATTCTGAGCACACAGTATGAGAACATTTCTCTTAATGGTCTACAAATGCTGTTTTTGGTTTCTTTTTATCCAGTTGAACTCTCATGACTTCATCAACGTGAGACTAGAGATTTGAAGTGAAGTGGCCAGAAATGGAAAAAATGCTTAATGTATTTTTCTCTTGAGTGTCAGATCGAATGTTTTCCTGCATAAATATCTTGAGGTGTTTGGGTGAAATATGAGCACTTTTGTCCACTTGAATGTATTTGATGAGTGGAACAGAAGACGAGACAGATTGAGGGCTGTTGGCCGAAAGTTTACGTTGCATTTGATCAAACTGTGTTTATATTAAAATGAAGTTGTCCTGGTTCTCCTCTTATGCATTCATAATGTAAAAACAGAATTACTCTGCAATCGGATAAATGAATGTGATGAAGAGATGCATCAGTGGTATCTTATGTCAGACCTGGTTTGAGCATCTGCTCTAGTAGTTTAGTGCTGATTTGAAGCACCTGTTAACGGCAGCACTAAACTTCTAACAGGTTTTAACAGGTACTGTTTTGAGTATGGCGGTACTATGGGACAATATGATTTCCATATTCCCATACAGGGGTATTTGCACGGTACTCATGGTGCATTACAGAATAGTTTTGTATGATTGACAATATTACCATTGTATTTGATTTAGACCCACTGAGGAGCATCCTGCAAACACAGGGTCCAGTATATGAATATCTGAATCATATTGTTCTTCATACTTGCTTAAAAAAAACCTAATATTTTAAAGGTCTGTGCAGTGATCCTCGACCAAAGACAAAATCACATTTGTCCTGAGTTAAATCAAGCTAACTTACGGAAGCCGCAAGGTGAAAACAAACTAAAGTATTCCATAAAAATTAAAAAAAATATATATATTTTTTTTTTCAGCTTGCGGTTCAGGGCTTCCGTACTATCTATATTGGAAGCATGCAGAATAATATACAGAGACTGTCCGGTTTTTTTTTTGGATTGTCCCAAGTGTGCATCCGGCTGGATGAGATTGGATGTCTCTATGCCACGTGTCATCTGAGGTGGATCTGTGCACTCAGACCTAACAGCTGCTGCGAGTCTGGACAGATTCCATCCCATAATAGCTTTGCAACAAAACGCATCCAAAATAAACAATAGCAATCTCAGCACAGATACAGAAATACATGAAGTATGCCGCACTGAAATATGTCCTGAAAACCTTTATAACATTGGCAGGACGCTTCAGATATCTGAGAAACCGCTATTCTGTCTGAGCATGTGGTTTCATTTGCAAAATGGTTCCAACTTTGTAATCTTCATAATAAATCATAGTAGAGCATTTTAAATGAGTGAAAAGTAGGTGTAATGCCTAAAGCAAAAGAGGGTGAATCTCACAAAGAAATGTTATATTTCACCTGATAATCAAATATAAATTAGATTTTTGCTTTTAGAAAATAAAACTTATTATAGGACACTTATTTTAATATTAATATTATTATTATTATTAGAGTTAAGCACAACTTGCTCCATTCTGTCAGAAAACAATATATTTTTTTTTACATTAAAATCAGCATAAACTAAATTCAGTAAAACAAATACTATGATGCTAACAATGTTGACAATCACACTTCACAAATGTACTTTATGTACGGTATATAATGTCATTCGAAATTATTTTAACCTATTTTTAAGATTTATGTCAATTTCTTTACAAATTCATCAATTTTATTTAATTGAAATGCATAAATCTTAAAAATAGGTTAAAATATTTTTCACCCCTGGAGTCGTGAGTTTGAATCCAGGATGTGCTGAGTGACTCCAACCAGGACTCCTAAGCAACCAAATTGGCCTGGTTGCTAGGGAGGGAAGAGTCACATGGGGTAACCTCCTCGTGGTCACTATAATGTGGTTCTCACTCGCGACGGGGCGTAACTCCGCGGTAACTCGAGTCACCGTGATAAGATGTGTGGATTGACGGTCTCAGATGTGAAGGCAACTGAGATACGTCCGCCACCACCTGGATTGAGGCGAGTTACTATGCAACCACGAGGACTTAGAGTGCATTGGGGGAAAAAATAGGCTAAAATATTTTTGGCTGCACTCAAAAAATTATTTTAATATTTACGCATTTAAATTTCACAACAAACTTCCATCAAATTGAACTGAGTGATCTTTAATTAAATAAATTAATATAAAAAAGTATTTTAAGTTTCGTTATTTTAATTTCATTAAACGTGACAATTCAACTGATGATGGATCGATGAATATGACATTTAAATGAGGAAATTAAAATAAGCTAATAACTTTTTTGAGTATGATGACAATTGGGCTTGGGGGTTTTGAATACGTTTTATGGCCATGAAAAGAATGTTACAATAAAAAAAAAAATTACAATGGTCTTAAACATCAGCTTCATTTTCTTTATGCAAAATATAAATTTTAGGATGAAATGTAATTTCTTAACAGTTTTTGTGAAGTTCACAACATTCAAACCAACATGAGTCTTGTTGAGAATTGTTCTGTTTGTGTGTGTTTCTTTCTGCGTGTGTGTATCTGTCTGTCTATCTGCCTGCCTGTGTGTGTGTGTGTGCCCGTCTGTGTATCTGCCTGTCTCTGCCTGCATGTGAATGTATGTCTGTGTGTCTGTCTGTCTGCATGTGTGTGTGTGTCTGTCTGTCTATCTGCCTGCCTGTGTGTGTGTCAGTCTGTGTGTGTGTGTCTGTCTTCGTGTGTGTGTGTGTCTGTCTGTCTATCTGCCTGCCTGTGTGTGTGTGTGCCCGTCTGTGTATCTGCCTGTCTCTGCCTGCGTGTGAATGTATGTCTGTGTGTGTGTGTCTGTCTGTGTATCTGCCTCCCTGTCTCCGTGTCTGTGTCTGTCTGCATGTCTGTCTGCCTGTGTGTGTCTGTCTGTCTGTGTGTGTGTGTGTGTGTGTGTGTGTGTGTGTGTGAGATGGATGAGAACGTCACTCCTCTGGGCTGTGTATGATGAAGGATGACTTCAGCAGGTTCCTGTTACCGAACCTTTCTCCTATGAGCTGGACTGAGAAGAAAAACTTCTCTTCACACACACACACACACACACTTCACCGTGACATTCAGAAGCGGCTGTCTTCTGCTCCTCATCCACACCTCACTCCAGCAGAACTCTCCCAAAATAAACCCACTTCTAAAAAAAGGCAGGAATTATTGTTTTGTTTTCTAATATGAATATTTGTTCAATAGTAATGTGTTTAACACAAGTTGAAAGTTGGCACTGATGCGTTTGAGCTTCAGAAGCTCCAGAAGCATCAGAGCTGTGTGAGCGTTTATTTGATATAAAAGATGCTGTTGGAATAGAGGCAATTTTACAAAAAAGCAAAACAAGTTCTTTAACTCACCGTGTATCGATTTATCTTATTAATTCTAATGTTTAATTACAGGTTTAGGTCAAATTTAAGATTCTGAGAAGAGGGATTGTTTTTGCACAGGACGAGTGCTGCAATACAACAGCAGATCAATGACACAAAGAACAGCAAGCTCTGCAGACACGTGACAACTTCAGCGTTATTAATTCAGGGTTGTTCCCCGTGAAACTGTATTAACACACGCTCAGCAATAGGGATGCATAATCTGTGCATTTACTCTATGATCTGTTAAAGCAAAGTTTTTGGAGTCAAAAATGAGACAAGACTACAGAACGTTGTCCCAAAAGATATGTATGAGTGTGGCCAATCTTCTGCTTACATGAGACACATTGACACCATGTGCAGATTTTTTAATTTCTTTTGGAGAGTTTTGAGCCAGACTTCATCCACTGTCTGATGTAAGGAACAAATATTCAGACAAAATTGTGGATTATTTAATATTTTATTAAAAATGTGCACATCACATTGACACATTATAGGCGGGTCATTGACAATTAAGGACAAATTGTCCAAGGTGATAAACATGAGAAGTCTCGTTTAGTTGAATCTAGTTTAAAACACGCGTGTCGATTTTGTAGAAATGTGATCTTTGGGTCAATTTGGGTTCATACAGTTTTGAAAAACATTTATAGCATTTTCTACAAAAAAATTACATCCAAATATTAGTATTAAATAAAAAGTATTAATTAAAAAAATAAAAAGGTATTAAAATACTGAACACACGAGTGTACACAACGTAATCATTCATTTAACTTCAATTAAAACTAATTTTCAAGAATATCAAAACATTTTCTTTGGGATACCCCGTGTGACCTGAACAAAATGTGACTTTGATAAATGTCAAAATATCATTTTTTTTACTTTGCAAAGTTGAGGGTTTTAAGGGGTCCTTTCTGTTGCATGACAACAAAATGGCTATTTGCATATTGGTTACACCACCTGACTTTGGTGGACAAAAGTTACTCATATATTTTTGAGAAAATAAAGATTATTCTTCATTTCTCATGATAATTTTTTTTTTATTATCATCCCCTTTTCTCCCAATTTGGAATTCCCAATTCCCACTAAGTTGGTCCTCGTGGTGGTGCGGTTACTCGCCTCAATCCAGGTGGTGGAGGACAAGTGTCAGTTGCCTCCGCTGCGGAGACTGTTAAATAAAAAAGTCAGTGACACATCATTGACCGAGGCTGCATCAAAGCCAAACATCTCTCTGTTGCCTATCCAAAGCAACGCATGTCTTTGAGCAAGTGGGTCTTGAACTTGTTTTTTCACTGAAGTCTGCTTAAGATTTTGTTTACACCAAAATAAAAGTTCAAATTTACTTTTTCATGACAATTTTCCATCCTTCCTCTGACACTTAGAATTAAACAGGTTGTTAATGCAACTGAACCTTTAGGACTTCTATATGTAAACAACCTCTAGCTAATCTTTGGGCTAACCATGCTGCTGAAAATTAAACATGTGTGGATATGTAAAAGTGGGCGGTTAATGAGCTCATGGTTATGACATACTGTAAATACTGTGATGATTTCTAACAATGTGTAATTTTTGCATCTTGATTTTAATAAATGTTCTGGGTGGACTGTTGGAGTATTCATAGTACATTTAGTCAGTTTCCAAAAAGTTACAAAAAGGCCTGTTTTCCGGTTATTTGTCCCCTTTTCAGACTGCAGACCAAGCCTTAATGTGTCTTTACACTTCTGTAGTTTGTCCGATGGGCATCAAGATCCACAGCATGTGCTTTCTGCTGGCCACATTGAAAAGTGCTACCACGCAGCAAATGAATTAGCACTTAGCGCTCCTCTTTCAGTGGACAAAAACACCTAACTCTATGATTACGTATGGCAGAGCATTGGACCGGACGGTGAAATCCGGCTGGGCATAAACAGCATGCAGGTGGAGGGCGTGTGGATGGACCAGACCAGCTCATACATTTGTTACAAGAACTGGAAAGCCCCACATCCTGAAGGCAGAAGTTTGGAAAACTGTGCCGTACTCTCTGCTGCCTCCGGTGTCAAGTGGGTGGACGAGAACTGCCACGAGGAGAGAGCATCCATCTGCGAGTTCAACATCGCTTGAGTCCGTTTGCTGCAGTTTTCTTGACCTCAGCTGTCCTTTCTTTTGCACAATCTATTGGTAGCATTGCCTGCATTGTGTTTGTCCTATAATTGTATATTTTTCTTTTGTAAAGGTTGAGGAGAACAAAGATTGCAATTTTTCTTTCCTTTTGAGAAATCACACTCCATAAACAAAAATGAAAACAGGAGCTGATCTATAATTTCATAAGTATGAACACTGCAATAAAGGAAAAGCACCACATTTTGGACAACCTCCACTAAGATTCAGACACCAACAAATAAATCAGATAAACAAAGACGCATTACAGATGTACTGAACAGTTATTCAGATGTGATGTTCATTTACAAAGAGTTATGTATAGCTATGTCCACCCTCATAAAGTCCTGCAAATATGGTAAATGGTCTGCACTTATTTTTTAGCCTTAGAGGTTACCAAAGTGCTTTACACTGTGTCCCATTCACCCACACACACCCCAGTGTCAGCAGAGCTGCCATGTAAGGTGCTAGCCAGCCATCAGGAGCAACTTGGGGTTCAGTGTCTTGCCCAAGGACACTTCCGCATGTGGAGTCCTGTGGGCCGGGAATCGAACCGCCAACCCTCCGATTGGCAGCCGACCCGCTCTACCACCTGAGCCACAGCCGCACCATATACTTTACTTTGTCTGATCACACTTTGATCACTATGCTCTATTAAAATACCTGTGAATTTATTTTATGAATCCATGGGATAAACATACAGAATAGCTCAAATTAAAGGAAAAATACATTACATTTTAAAGCAGGGGCCAAATTTACCCAGTAAAAACAGACATCCAATGTTAAAACTAAAATGTCCAATAATGAGTCACAACACCCACAAGGGAGGTCGGTTCTTATCGGAGCCCCTCAAGAGCATTAATTCTGTACATTCAAACTAAAACCCAGTATAAAAATCTGTGAAACCAAAATTTCAATAAACTATACATGTAAATTACAAGGTTCACCACTAGGGCAGCGTGAGAGAGACTGGACAACATTTAGCATCGAAACAAAAAAGAAAATCAAACACATCGTCTGTGCAAATATACTTGAAGCTGATTCCATTTTTGTTTCAACACATAACTCCCAACATGAATGTCAAAGTGTTCGCAATATTGTTCTGCAGTTTTTTACGAGAATACTTATACGCATTAGCTACTTATCACGTCTGGCTCCATCCTTACACAGTCTCCTCGTATTCTGGCTCAGTATACAAATCAGAGTCTGAATCTGATTGAGGTTGTAATCTGGATTCATCGGCAGACAGACGAATGGCATTTATATCACCAAAAGACTTGAAAGTGTTTAACTCATTGGCCACCATCCTACGATCTTCGAAACCCAAGCTGCTCTGTGATATAAGTGGCGTACGAGGCCTCCCAGGCATAAAGGTGCTGGATGGGTCTAGGAAAGACCTATCCCCTCCTCTTTCTTCCCCTCTGTCCAGTGAATAATCCACCGGAGATTCTGTAATCACTGGGGTGGGGTCTGTTGGTCCTGTAAATGGACGGTACATGTCTACCTGATGTCCATTGCTCCAGGCTCCATTGTCACTCTCCACTGCAGGTTGGTCCTTGTCCAAAAGATGTCCGTACACCTTGGAGTCTTCAATGGAGGCGTATACGTGGGACTCGTTGTCCGCTCTGGTTTTGGGGAAGGTGGCATTACCTGGAAGTAAGGCATTTCCTCTGGGCATAACGATGGAAGACCTGTTGGCTTTAGGTTTCTTTTTCCTGTAAATGAGAAGGGTGAAAATTTATTCCAAGGGCATTGGGAGCAGTCCCGATGTCTATTCGTTTCAGCCAATAAATAAATAAGACGCTTATGCTCAAGCAAAATATTGCCAACAAAACTTCACTAGAACACTGGATGAAAAAGATGGACTCACTTGCAAATGACGCAAACTACAATAAGTGCAATGATTAGCAGGATCAGCAGCACCCCAACTACAGCGAAGATAATTCCTAAGACATTTTCTGTGCAGAGAAAAGTGGGAATTATTATTTAGAGCAGAAGCAACCCAATCCATCTTACATCACAATCCTTTTAACAGTAACTTCAGCAATAACAAACGCTATATAGACTGTAATCAAGATGCAAATGCGTACAAAGAGTTTTGCTTACTGGTTTCCTTCAGCAGAGTGACCTTTGAGAGCACAGCAAAGCTGCCACTTTTGGGCTCACAGTTGGACATATTAAGGTAGAAGCTCTCTAGTTGATTGACTATGTTGGGGACACTTTGATCTTCTCTCCAGGACTGCGAATGCCCATTTGAGCCCAGCTGCTGAATCTCGACTGTGGTGTGCCCTGTGTCACACTTGGGCTTACTGACGTTGGTGAACTGCAGCTCTGCCCGGTGCTCTTGGGGAACATTCACGATCCATGTGACAGAGGAAGAAGGATTCATACCATTGGGCCAGTTGGGCGTTGCAAGGTATGTGGTTCCCAAAACAAGTGGAGAAACGGAGTAGACTACATTCTCTGTGTAGAAAGAGAGAGACAAATGCTTTGAAATTGTCACCTTTCAAAGGGTCAAGGTAAGAATCACCTGGGAAAAATCTGCTTACCTGAGATCTCTGGGCTCAAGGTGATATTTAAGAAGGGTCCTTTGTCCTGGCTTAGGTCCTTGATACTTTTGGGCATTGCGGTAATGGAAACATTCGCTTTGATCTGGATTTTTTGGATAGCACCTTTGCCAAAGGAACAAAACTGGCCGATGTTAGAGCCATCACTCTCAGAGACAAGTAGGGATACCCTTTCGTTGCACTCCTTCTCTGGTACAGATTGGTGTAGGTTTCCCTGTGGATAGGTGAGATCCACAGTGTTCTGATCAGGTACACGGAGGAGCCAGGTAAACTGTTGAAGGGGGGCAGGCAGAGTACTGCCCAGCATCGGAATGGTTAGGGTAGTCCCGCTCACTGCACAGGTAGACCCAGTCAGACAATCTAGAAGGAACAAAGAAAGGGGGTTAAGGAGAAAAGCAATCAAAAGAATGTGGCAAGATGAGAAATCGGTCTCTAGACATGCTTTAAGACCCTGCGTACACCTGGTATGAACATCCGTCTTGGGTGAACCTATTCCAAGTGGACAGCCATGACAGACTTCCATTTCCATCTGGTACATTAGTCTTGAGATTATCTGATTTCATCAAGAATTTCAAGGACATTTTAGCATTACACTACAAATGCAATCTGGCCATGTGTCTTTTGCTTTAAGTGCTGGCATTACAATGAATCTCCAAGACACATTGGGCCATGTTTACACATGCATTTAGCACTGAAAGAATGCCTATATCAGGTGTAAACAGGTAGACCAACAGACCAAAAGGTTGCCACATCTCTGAGACAGAATGGTGACCATGATTTCACCAAGCGGGTGTGTTCCTGGATCAACATCTGTTTTGGTCCTGGAACAACTTTTCTGCTAAACAAACAAGGCCACAACCTGAACCATTAACTACCCCTGAAATCACAGGGAGATGATAGGCTAATAAGACTGTTGTTCAAGCTTCAACCCAAGCCCTAGCCCCTACTTTTAACCCTAAAATCTGACTGTGTTGACAGGAGTGCTGTTCCAGGACCAACAAGGATTCAGAAGCTCGTCCTACTGGGTGGAATCCCAGTACATGAGATGTTATGGTGGTACTTTGTTGTTCAAGATCACATTTATTGTGGCACTCCATTGAGAATGGGTACAGAAACCATCTCACAGTTTCCTAGTTACCAATATTTTTGGTGCCCGTCAGCTGCAGTTCCTCAACAGGGCAGTCGAGGAAGGACAAGTCAGCTTTGGTTCCCACAGGTACCACTATCTTCTCCTGCACCACAGAGTTCATTTTCATTTCACAGTAAGACTTTGGGTTTTTATTTTCTATTTGGAGGCTCAATCCCTCCTCGTTCTGGAGATCCACGGTGCAAAGATCTGAACAGAATACAGAGACAGAAAAGATGTAATTTCTCCACAACCCTGAAACATGACTTATTCAAGTTATTGATTCGAAACTAACCCAAAAATTTAGAGATGCACAATATATCGGGACCATATCGGTCCATCGTGCCTTTTAGTTTAGACGCATCAGCATTGACCAGAAAGGTTCTATTGGTGCATCCCTACTAAAAAGGTCCCAACTCTAAAAATATTTATTTAAATGAAACCCTGTTAAAAAGTTGTGTACTGTAGTTATTCTTACATGGGCTCCCACTCCGGAACACGGACACTTTGAAGTTCAATGAAAGCCCTTTTGTCCCTCTCTTTTGTTCACAATTGGCCAAAGCCAGGCTGAAATCTCCCTGTTTATTGGCCGGCTGATCATCCTTTAAGGTCTTTGTGAGTACAGTCTTATCCCCCAGTGTGTACTCAAGTGACAGAGCCCTCTTCTGGCATTCAGGTGCAGTGTAATCTTGAAAGAGGACACTGAAATTGTGCATAGGCTCAACAGCAAAGTTCCACTTCATTTTTTCGTCACTGAAGAGGCCTAAAGCGTAGTTTGGTGTGAAGTAGTCTGTGGATGACTGTCCTCTTGGCAGCTTGGAATCCACCTCAACCAACACTGGTGATGCAGAGTATGAGAAATAAAGCAAGTTATATTGAATGCCCCCCAAAATGTATTTAATTAAATCAACTCAGATTTTGTAAGCATTTTCTAAATTATTATTTCTTACCTTTTGTCTCTGCTCCCATGGACACTTTAAAGTCAGATGGGTTCAGGTCTGTGCCTTTGGGAACCTCCAAAGATACACGTCCTTTATGGAGGACCTGGATACGACTGATAGTACCGTTCTGACAAAACGTGCCAATAGAGGTAGGTCCTGTTCGCTGGTATGCAATGAGGGTGTATGTGTGCTTGTTTGGACAAGGTTCCGAAGGCTTGATCTGCCTCAATCCTGGGGCTGGGAAGTCCAGCTGGAACGTCTTGGATTCCGGAACCTTCAGGTCCCAAGTGAATGTTCTAGTGAACTCTAGGAATCGGGTAGAATCTGGATGTACGGCATCGATGTTGTTGCAGCTCGAATCCGTGCAATCTATGATTTAGATAAATAATGTAACAGGGAACAGCGAATCACAACTCAAATTGGAACAGGTGATTTTTATCAATTCTAGGGCTTATAACCCTACTAAATACTGATTGGATGAACCACATTCAAAGGTTTTGTAAAACACCCAATATATGGGACAGCTGGGGGGGTAACCTCACTGTAACCTCACTGAGTTACATGACCATAGAAAGGGTTGTACTCACCGATTTCTTGGTTGATTTCTACGGTAAAGACATCACCCGGTTGGGAGCAGTTGAAATTCACAGTGGTGGTTTGAGGTTCTTTAAGTCTTAGAAATGAGTTACAGGTTTGAGATGGGCCTTCACCCGTACAAACACTGCAGTTCACTGCCTGAGCAGCTTTCTTACTGAAGATCACTATGGTCCCGGGGTCAGGGGTCACCTCTATTTTATGACATTCTAAGTAAAATTAAAAAAATAGACAGTAAATAAACAAATAGCTTAAGAAACACCATTATAGACAATTTGAAGACTAAAAGGAATATTCACCCAGATCTTCAAAATTGAAAAAAACAACCAATAAAATATAAGCTTTTAAGTCATGCGTTTTGAGTCTGTGGTTGTTTTTTTTTATTTTTAGTTTCGCTCTTGGTGTAAATGGAGCTTTCAACAATGACGGACACAAATAGCGGCGTAACAAGAAGATACACTATGCAAAAACAATGCAAAACTCACCTGTCAGATAGCCTCAAAAGATCTATTTTAGATATTTATTTATTTATTTGTTCTCTATTTTGATTACTACCCCCCAAAAAAAGCAATTTGATCACAATCTGGCACATTAATTATTTAAAAATAAAATGCACAACATGTATAGATTAAATATTAGACAAAATATGTTATGTAAACCTTTAAAATAAACCTAAATACGTAATTTTATCAATAAATTCTATGTATTATATATTATCAATTATATTTTTCTTCCAACGACTGACACATTGAGATGTGGTGCTCAAGTAAGCAATGCATGTTGAAATTTGGCAAGAAAGGATATTTCTAGAGAGAAAAAAAATATATTGAAAAAAAAAAAAAGATTCTGGTCTGGCCTGAGACTTTGCGGTGTCACATACTGTACACACACCCGTTCTAAGCTTTATAATACTATAATTAAGACTATAATTAAGGCATGCATTTTAATCTCATTATTCATTATAATTGCAGAATGAGGACTTTAATAACATATTTTACTGTTAATACATAATTTTCTGTAAAGCTGCTTTGAAACCATGAGTGTTGTGAAAAGTGCTTTACAACTAAATATGACTTGACTAATTATTAAATATAAAAATAATATATATATATATATATATATATATATATATATATATATATATATATATATATATTCTGAAAATCATTATTTTATATTACCATACCCTTCAAATGCTGAGTTGAGATCTTGCACAGCACTCATTTGAAGGACACATAAGTTTAGGTTTTGATTACACAAATGTCGTTGGTGCATGTGCTAGCATTGACTGCTAAAAGAGTGTCACAAAGCATTTATAGTGTGCATGCGCTGAACGCATTTGAAAGCGCTCGCGGTCAAAAGAGTATACTTTTAAATGCACTTGAACATGCACTAGTTACAACGACACATGGAATGTAAGTATACCCTAGCATTTAGGCAGAAACCATTGGGGAAATAAAATCGAGGTTTGAACAGCGAGATGCAACAGATTCATTATGATGGCTTATTTAAAACTGAATTTCAAGAAACCCAGCCGAATGTGAACCTGCTCCCTGGATCATATTACCCCAATGAATGACTACAATATTACTGCAAATATTGACTTATGTTTGTGACAAAAACACTGACACACCCATCGTGACCAATCAACATAATTAAATTAACAGTGATATTAGTTTATACCAACATAACTGTTAAACAACAGTCTAAAGGGAAGATAAACAATGCCAAACCCACCTGTCAGTTTGTGCCAACGGAGCGGACTTATTTTAAACCCACTATTTTGATACATGCTCAGATTTTAAAAACAACTTCAGCATGATCTGACAAATGATGCATTTGAAAATAAAATGCACAAAACACTCAACAACATACTGAGATTAGACAGTAGTAAAAAAAAAAGTTAAAAACTCCAACTAGCTCTAAAAAGTTTTTGAATTCTCTCCTAAATCTGCATAGCTTAAAATAAAATCACTTTTAATTGTGTAGAATTACAATGCAAACCAATGCATCAGCAACACTTTGAAGGTCACTCTCTTTGACACTTCAAAAAGGAAAGTTCATTGTCCCGAAAGCTTAAATGCCAACAGAAAGCAAACAGAAGCGTTGCAGTTGACATTTCTCTTTAAGACATTTGGCTATAAGGAAACAGCAGTGGAAGCCTTGTGTTTTTCCCTCCCTGCCCAAAAGCATGATTCAACCAACCGCCCTCCATTTGTACAGTAACAGACTGTTAGTCAATAATTAACAGTCAGTTGTCAGTGCAGCTGTCATAAATGCAAATGACACTGTTAAATAGTTGGCCATGAGGGAAGGCCATCTTCAGATCTGTTGATTAGACCATTACACAGATAAATGCATTTATATGCATCTATATATATATATAAACATCCAGCATGCAATTGCATCAGTTCAATTACATTAATTATCAATATATTCATGCACCTTTCTTTAAAACAACTAACTGTCTAAACAGGTCCTCAAACTGTCAAATCACTGTGTTTTCCCCTTTTAAACACTTTATATAAAAACATTATATATCAACATTTATAATCCAATTAAAACCAAATAAACTATTTAAAAAAAGGGGGGGAAATTATAGTTAAAAGCATGTTTAAAAACTCGTGCATTCATATGTTGGAGTGTTTGGGGTGGTGCTTTCACGCACAGCTCACCTGAGTTTTTGTGAATCTCCAATAAAATCAGTGCAATGATCACTGGGACCAGAGACGAGCCCATAATTCCGCTTAGATCTTCCTAAAATGTCCCAAATAAAATATATATTAAAAAAAGATTCCTTGTTTGTTTTACATCCTTGCACCATGCATGTTGGATTGAGTTTGTAAAATGGCACAGTCGCTTCCTGATTCCTGTTACCTGATACCTGTTGTGCGCAAAGTGCGTGTGCGTGTGCGTGTGCGTGTGCGTGTGCGTGTGCGTGTGCGTTTGTGCGCGCGCACACGCTACCTGTCCAAACATGCGTTCAGAAGTATAGAACAGCAGGTAAAGTGACTGCGTTATTCAATAAACACTTTTACTTTTATAAGAAACAATAATCTGATTGGATAGTTATTCAATAAACACTTTTACTTTTATAAGAAACAATAATCTGATGGATACTCACCTGAATTAACGTAATAATTACACAAATCAGGCAAAGAAAAAAGGCTCAAGCCACAAAAGGCACGACACGCTATATTTTACTCATTGTTCACATTTATAAGACAGACTGGCATCCTTCTTGACTTTTCTTTAGTTAAGATTGATGAAAAGAGCGTTTCAGTCTAGCCCAAGGATATCACTTAATATTCATAAGCCAAGCGTTCCTCATTGGAAGGCTAAGAACGTCAACATGAATGTGTTAATATTCATAAGCCAAGACGGTCCTCATTGGAAGACTAACAAAGAACGTCAACATGAATGTATTAATATTCATGAGTCAAATTAGACTTTTAAAACTGATTTATTTGTATTTATTGAGTCTCTTAAATGTATAATTAATCAAAGTAGAATAACTCATTTGATATATTAATATAAAAAATATTTATATTAATATATATGAGTGCGTATTTATCTATTTATTTATTTATCGAATTATTTTTGGTCTAAACTTTAACCGGTACTCTTATGTGGGTGTCTCTGGTTGTATGTTTATTGTTTTGCAATAAAAATAAACTATAAAACAGCACTGATAGTGTGTAGGCTACACCAGCTGCATATAACATAATAATAATAATAATAATAATAATAATAATAATAATAAATAAACAAATAAATAAGGCATTTCTTTTACTAGTTTATCAGATTACAAAAAAATAAATGTAAACATATTTTAAAAATGTGAAGCATTTACAGGATGATGACAATCGTAAAAACACAACAGCTTGGATGACAGCAATAAACAAAAAATAACTTAAAAAACAAGAAAAGACACATATTCATGACTTTTCATATTAATTAGCTGTACTTAGTGATTTAAAATAAAAAATTATTGACACACAACAATTCAAACAGAATTTTAAAGAATTAAAAAGTTAGTTCTGAGTCACTGTTATTTTGTATGTCCCACACCTTTCTGACCTCAGCAAGATGGGATAAAAATTCATGAGCCAAGCCTTTATTGGGCATAAATAAAATAAATAATTCCTCCTGCAGGTAGTTTTAGCAGAAGTTGTGGCCTGACATTTCTGTGCAATGCACATTACAATAAAATTTGAATATATTTCTCAATTATATTTAATCGCAAATACACAACATTTTTGCTGCAGTCTTTAATTGTGACACTAGCTTGAAAATGACATGTAGCCAACTGTACATAAATACAGGGTTTTGGTTTCTTCTGTAAACCGAACCTTAGATTATATTTGATTGATTTTAAAAATGTTTCATCATTCTGGAATTTTTTATGGTAATTCATTTTTTTAAATGAAAAAATAAAAAGGCTTGAATGTGATTAAAATGTTGTATGCCTTTTATTAATTAATTAATGTATTTTAATTAATATTGTTATTAATGTGGTCTTGTATCCTCTTTTAAAAATGTTTCCTCCTGTCTGTGAATGCAAACGCTTTCCACTTACTACCTGTAAATGTGTTTTCATGCAATGAGTCCGCACTTGCCTTTTAGGACAAGAGCATTCCAGTCACTTCTATGTCAACAGCTTTAAGGCACTTACAGTACTTAAATAAGGGAAAAGTCACAAAGCATGATAAATAAAAGCTTGCATAACTCACCCAACTGGTATCACACCCAACATACTTTCATACTGTTTATTTCTAATGTCTCCTGCCACACATTTCTACTTAATACTATTATGAATGCATTACCGTTGCAGCTATGAAACTTTTGTGACTCCTGGAAATACATTATTGAAAATCATTCCTTTTAAAAAGGGAGGCGCTACTGATAGTACATTAGATTATCATCCCATTAATGGACTTTGGTCTCATAAAGGAGCCCTGTGGTTACAAAAATGGACAGTTTTTAATGCATTACATATTAAAACCCACTCAGTCAAAACATCCAACACCATTATGTCATTTTCCAAAAGAAAGATATGTTTCTCAAAACAATAAATAATTAAAGTGTTTTCACAAATGTCTCACAGCGGATTATCTTTTTAAACTTTTAAATGCAATTAAAATAAATAAATAAATGTGCTAGTTATCAACGATAATCACAATTACACTCAAAAAACTCATTTAAGATGAATGCGTTTCAGTTTAATAACACAATTCCATCAAATTGATTTGTGCAAATTTGACACACGATAAAAGTTATTATTATTATTTTTTAAATTTGTTAAAAGTGCACAATTTAATTTGATGGAATGTGATGTGCAAATCTTTAAAATATGCTGAAATATTTACATTTACATATTTGGCAGATGCTTTTATCCAAAGTGACTTACAGTGCACTTATTACAGGGACAATCCCCCCGGAGCAACCTGGAGTTAAGTGCCTTGCTCAAGGACACAATGGTGGTGGCTGTGGGGATCAAACCAGCAACCTTCTGATTACCAGTTATGTGCTTTAGCCCACTACACCACCACCATTAAATATAAATTTAAATGGATGAATCATCAAACACACTAAAATATTTTCTAATAACTAAGAAGCATCTCCTCAAAAGAAGTGCAATTTTACTAATATTATAAACCAAAACTGTTTAATCAGCAAATGTTTGAAATTAGACTATTGGCACCAATTAATCTGAACGCACAATCGGTCGATATATCGGTCTACCCTAATATTGCACATATACACCAATCAGTCACTACATTAAAACCACCTGCCTAATATTGCGTAGGTCCGCCTCGTGCCACCAAAACAGCGCCAACCCGCGCCTCAGAGATGATATTCTTCGTGGTTATCTGAGTTACCGTAGACTTTGTCAGTTATAACCAGTCTGGCCATTCTCTGTTGATCTTTCTCATCAACAAGACATTTCCATCCACAGAACTGCCGCTCACTGGATGTTTTTTGTTTTTGGCATCATTCTGAGTAAGTACTAGAGACTGTTGTGTGAGAAAATCCCAGAAATACTCAAACCAGCCCGTCTGACACCAACAGTCATGCCATGGTCCAAATCAATGAGATCACATTTTTTCCCCCATTCTGATGGTTGATGCAAACTGAAGCTCCTGACCCGTATCTGCATGATTTTTTACTGGCAGCCATATCACCCTGCAGCTCTTGACTGGTTGCCCGCTAAAGCTAAGCAGGGTTGAGTCTGGCCAGTACCTGGATGGGAGACCTCCTGGGGAAAACCAAGGTTGCTGCTGGAAGAGGTATTAGGGAGGCCAGCAGGGGGTGCTCACCCTACGGTCTGTGTGGGTCCTAATGCCCCAGTATAATGATGGGGACATGTTAAACCGAGGTCCTGACTCTCTGTGGTCATTAAAAATCTCCCCATTGGCCCCTATCAAGCTACATCACTCTACTCTCTCCTCCCCACCAATAGCTGGTGTGTGGTGTGTGTGGTGGGCGTTCTGGTGCACTATGGCTGCCGTCGCATCATCATCCCTATGCTATGTAAAGTGCTTTGAGTGCCTAGAAAAGCGCTATATAAATATAAGGAATTATTATTATTTACTGCACTGCTGCCACACGATTGGCTGATTAGATAATCGCATGCATGATTGTTGGTGCCAGATGGCTGGTTTGAGTATTTCTGTAACTGCTATATGATATTGTATCTATCCATCAAGGCCTTCACAGCTCCCCTCCTCTCCCTCTCTCCCTCTCACACACACACGCTATAATACATATAAATACACCCTCACACACTAGAGAATTCACAGTATGTTCTCCACTTACAGTCGGAGACAGAGTCTGTCTGCACGCAGAAGTTCACGTGTCTTTACTGTTCTTGTCTACATCGCACAGAAAATGGACACAAACGCTCTATGCTTTGGTAAGATCCATGTCTGTTCCGAATCTAAATGTGTATTGTGACCATGCTTGAAGTGGAAAGCTAAAGAATTGTTCCTGATACAATATGACAGTTCTGTGAAACTCTGTAACTGCAATAATGCCTCTAAAAATACATATGCAAAAAAAAAAATCTTTGTAAAAGTTTCATTCAAAAGTACTTACAATCATTTTCATTTCTTAACAATGGGATCTTGTCACTTTGTTTCAGGGACGTGCACAGACATTTAATGGGGGCAGGGGCTCTAAACTCTTATTTTGGGGGGGTGGGGGGTGTTGTAAGGGGTGTACATTCTCCGTTGGACTAGGTGGGGGTGCGTGCGAGACCTCAATTTCTTTTTCACTATATTGTTTGTTGTTTTTTTTGCCATGTGTTACATTTGAATGCTTAACTAAACACATTAAAGACACTTTTATTAGTGGAGTAGTAGACCTGTTAATGTATCACAATATTATGCTCAATTAGTAGTCAAAATTATTTTTACATTATTTTGCATTCATAATTATTTTCTGAAATATGCTAAAGACAAAAATATAAATGCTGGAATAATTTGCAATACAAAGGAAAAAAATAAATACATAAAAAATGGTTAAATTGTGGCTAAGAAAGAAATGCATACAGAAGAATGCACAACTGTAAGACGATTCAACTTGTCTTACCATTCTCTGTATTTCTGGAGAACAGGGAGGTTTGGTTCATAATAAATAACCCCTGAATAAGGGATAACATCATGTCTGACTTAACACAAACTAATACAAACACACGGTATAGACCAGGCCCAGACAGTGCTCGCTTGACTGAACACTGGAGCACTGCTCTGTCAGTGGGACACCTCAGGAAAAGAGCTGGGGCTCGAGCCCCTGTAGGCTGCCACCCCCTCTGCATGTGCCTGCTTTGCTTTAGGGGGTGTTTTAAAAAGTGTAGAGTAATTATACTAAAGTTAAGTATCATGCCACTACCCGAGTCCAACAATTAAAAATGTTCAGCTCATTTAACAGCATTTATGGCACAAGACTGATTTCCACAAGACCTACATTTCGAATTTTCGCCCCTCATTTATAAAAAACAAAACAGCATGTGGCCACAGTGAGACGTTTATAATGGAAGTGAATGGGGCCCAGGCCATAAATGCTAAAATGGTTTCAAAAGTATAGACAAAAGATGTAAACATTACTGGTAAACATGTTAGCATGATTTTAGTGTGATTAACTTGCTTATTAAACCTATATGTGTTAACTTACTGTATATATTGGATATAACTTTATGTAGATAAAATGAGTCAACGATTTTGTCACACTAAAATCATGTAAACATGTATAAAGTTTTATGTCTTGTGGCGAAACTTTGAAAACCATGCCTATTGTAAAATGTATGGACTGACCCCATTCGCTGTCATTGTAAGTGGCTCACTGTAACCATGATATTTTAGTAAAAAGGTATATAAATGTCAAAAAGGTATATATATCTACAGTTTTTTTTTTGTGGAAATCAATATTAAAGGGATAGTTCACGTAAAATTGAAAATTCTCTCATCATATCGGATGAGTTTGACTTTCTTCTGCAGAACACAAGCGATGATATTTCAAAAGAATATCTCAGCTCTGTTGGTCTTCACAATGCAAGTGAATAGTGACCAGAACTCAGAAGGTCCAAAAAGCACATAAAGGCAGCATAAAAGTCTCCAGTGGTTAAATCCTTGTCTTCTGAAGCAAAATTATCGTTGTGGGTGAGGATCAATATTTAAGTCCTTTTTCACTGTAAATCTACACTTTTACTTTCACATTCAGCCACCTACTGGTTGGGGCTGATCAAAGGTGGCGATTTAAAATATGAAAGGACTTAAATATTGATCTGTTTCTCATCCATTCTCATCATATCACTTCTGAACACATGGATTAAACTACTAAAGTCATATCAATTACTTTTATGCTGCCTTTATGTCCTTTATGGAACTTCAGAGTTCGGGTCACCAGTGTCACACACATCTGGGATGACATGAGTGTGAGTAAATGATGAGAGAATTTTCATTTTTGGGTGTACTGTCCCTTTAAGTGCCAAAGGCTGTCTTTTAACTTTAGCCTTAACTTTTAAAAAGACTGATGAAAAAATGTTTACTGTTTAGGGTACAATGGCCGTGACAGGGGTGGTTGCCTTCTTGTTGGTACATATTTATACCCTTAATGAGACAAAAAGTTATGTTTTCTTTTTTCTCATGTTTAAAGGTACACAGTAGGTCCTTATGGCACAATTATGCACCTAAAATGAGTTGTACATTTTTACTAGATACAGAAAAAGTCCCCTGAGAGTACCATCCCAGACAGCCCTTTCACCTTACACAGTAACTTCCTCTTCTTATTGTACAAGCCTGATATGAGTGCCTCATTAGCTCTGTATAAAGGATATACATTACACACACACACACACACACACACACACTTCTGTATGTATAATCAGTCAAATATTTAAGAAGGATAGCCAGCAAAATGTGTACATTGATTGTCTACTGAAATGAAGGATTAACAAGTGTTACAATCTATTGTGATTTGTCACAGGTACTTGTGTGAAGTGCAGAGGAGACATTTACAGAGCAGATCAGGCATGTCAAGCCATGGGTGAACTGTATCATGATCGCTGCTTTACCTGCTTCACCTGCAGTAAGACTTCACAACTATTGTGCACTAACACAATATAAATATGCTATCATGGTACAACCATCTGATACCATAACTTTATCATGTTTATTTCATATGAGTTACTGCTAAAATTGCTTGTAGTGACATTTGACATTTGATTTTGCATGCATGTACATGCAAACCTATGCAAAAACACACATCACGAATCTTAAGATCTCATCCGTGCATCTTCTTTTTCTTCACCCAGGCAAAAAACTTTGTGGAAAGCCATTTTATTACTTTTCTGGAAGGGTGTACTGTGAGGAAGATTATTTGGTTGGTGTCTTTATTTGTTATTTCTTGCACTCAAAACAGTTTTTGCAATTGACAACAATTATTAATAATCAATTATTCATCTTTTATAGTATTCCAGCGTCAAGCACTTTGCAGAGGTCTGCACTTTCTGTGGTTACTTAATCACAGATATGGTCAGCCATAATATAGTTTTCTTCAGTGTATAATCAATATTTCTTCAGTGTATAATCAATATTTCTTCAGTGGTTTCCTCACATTCCCTTAGCACTGTTATCCTGATGACCTATGACCTTGTGTAGGTTCTCCAGGCGTTGGGAAAGTCCTTCCATCCCAACTGTTTCCGCTGTGTCGTCTGTAATGAGAAGCTTGAGGGAAAGCCGTTTAGTGTCGACACACAAAACAAGATATATTGTGTGAAAGATTACCAGAGGTAAACAAAACAGAGACATTTCCTACATCAAATTATCTAAACTATGTTATTGTAACTGGTCCTGCTCGACCCGCTCAGAGCAGGATTTGCACCGGCTACAGCCTCTAGCATCAGTCGCTAGTGTGCCTCTTGAGGCCAGGGGAGTGAGGTTTACACACTGCACAGCTATCACATACCAGCTGGCTGCTGTTACACTCACCCCCCTAAACCTTACTCCCATCCGGGTCACGGCACCACTGTTACCAGTCCTGCTTGACCCACTCCGAGTGGGATTCAAACCGGCATCTCCAGCATGGGAGGTGGGCATGCTAAGTGGAGGCTACAGCCTATAACGTCAGTCGCTAGTGCGCCTCTTGAGGCCAGAGTAGTGAGGTTTACACACTGCACAGCTATCACATACAAGCTGGCTGCTGTTACACTCACCCCCCTAAACCTTACTCCCATCCGGGTCACGGCACCACTGTTACCAGTCCTGCTTGACCCACTCCGAGTGGGATTCAAACCGGCATCTCCAGCATGGGAGGTGGGCATGCTAAGTGGAGGCTACAGCCTATAACGTCAGTCGCTAGTGCGCCTCTTGAGGCCAGAGTAGTGAGGTTAACACACTGCACAGCTATCACATACCAGCTGGCTGCTGTTACACTCACCCCCCTAAACCTTACTCCCATCCGGGTCACGGCACCACTGTAACCATACCTGCTTGACCCACTCCGAGTGGGATTCAAACTGGCGTCTCCAGCATGGGAGGTGGGCACGCTAAGTGGAGGCTACAGCCTATAACGTCAGTCGCTAGTGCGCCTCTTGAGGCCAAAGTAGTGAGGTTTACACACTGCACAGCAATCACATACCAGCTGGCTGCTGTTACACTCACCCCCCTAAACCTTACTCCCATCCGGGTCACGGCACCACTGTAACCATACCTACTTGACCCACTCCGAGTGGGATTCAAACCGGTGTCTCCAGCATGGGAGGTGGGCACACTAAGTGGAGGCTATAGGCTACAGCCTCTAGCGTCAGTCGCTATTGTGCCTATCTCCTGAGCTTTCAAAGAGCAATCTTATATTTTCCTCTGAGAAAGGGTTAAAATATTACAAATATGAAAGTATAAATATTGAAATATCATCTATATGATATTAACATTCCCACCTTTATCCAGTGATTCTTGAAAGCCTTATTGTTTGTTCTATAACACTATATTTATCGAACAGGTTTCTGGCTAAACCCTGTGCAGTGTGTGGACAGCTCATCCTTCCCACTGAGGTTCATTTCCATATGTTTATTTTGGGGAAATTGTGTTCAATATTTATTAGCATCATATTGAAACTCACATATGTCCCTTGAACCAGTTATTTGTCTGAAAGTTTGCTTTATGTTTGTTTACGTCAACAGGGTTCAAACGAGATTGTACGGGTGGTCTCTACGGGCAGAAGCTACCATGTGGGTTGCTTTGATGGGAAAAGCAACATTTGATCACTGTATATTCGACTCTGATTGAAAGAGCTCTATTTGTGATTTCGTTTTTGAAGGAGAACTTTACAAAAGGCAGTTGATTCTGAAAACAATGAGGTATTGTGCCGCTTGAAATAAGAATAAATAGAATCAAAGCCCGCAGAGAACTTGTAGAAATCTACACTCTGGAATTAATTTTATTTTTATTTAAATTTCAAACATAGTGTGATGTAAGAGGAAGGATATTTACTTATCTGTATTCATATTTATTTATATAGTAATATCATCTGAATCCAATCTTTTAATTTGTAATTTAATATATTGTATAAAATGAACTTTACAACAGCCCTATTTTATGTAAATGATGTTAAAATCCTCTTAAAGAAATGGGAGCAATCTTTCTTCCAAAGAAACAACAGGAAACTAAATAAGGTTTTGTGTTTTTGTCTTTATGTTGTGTTTTCTTGTGTTTTAATTATGTTGTATTTTGTTAGCTTTGTTTCGGATATTTTGGGTAGCGGAAACAACTTTTTTAACATCAAGATACTTTGTTTGGTTAAAATGTAATTAAGGGGGGAAAAAAGTGTATGTTTTAAACTGACTGTGTTTTGGATCAACTGGGGATCATGTTAACTGGGGATGTGAATAATTGTACTTGCATTTTCGGCAGATTCGTTCAATGTGAATTATCAAGGAGCCAAGAAAAGGCGTTTTACACATCATAAATAATGTTGGTATCATTATTAAACCGATTAATTTCATCGATGTCTGTTCTAATGAATTTGACGCAGTTTTAGAGTGTTAAGCTAAAAGCTGCACTTCAGAGAAAGTAGCAAGTTACAGTTACACTACAAGTTACACGCCAAAAGTAGCTTGCTACATTCAAGCTACTTCATATTTTTCTTCAACCGCAGATGCACGGAGCATACTGTCACAGACAAAGCACCTAAAAGACATAATCACATGATGTTTATCAAAGCCATGGTACAGTATATTACAGTATGGTGCAATACAAGTATACAGTATGGTGCAATAAGTACCGGTTTGTGCACGTAAAAAAACATGTAAATTAATATTTATGCTACTTATCCAAACCTGTGTGTTCAACATTTCAAGTCACAATTTATTTATTTCTTTTTCAGATTTAGACTACTACATCTACAAACCCATTCCCATTTGAACTTAATTTAATTGGCACATTTCTTTATAAAAACTCTGCGTGCAAACAGTTTACTATTCATCTATTTATTTATCTATATAATACAGAAATACAGCAGCTAGACACAGAATCAGAGGCAAAACTTCTTGTGAGTGTGAGAAAGAGAGAGAGACCAAATATTGGCAATAACAATGTGATTTCTGATGGTATCAGATGGTAATACCATGGTACTTTGATATACAATCACCATATTTATGTACTATTCTGTATTTGCATGGTGCTTCAAAGCACTTCAAAGAATACCATGTTACTACATGATACTTCGCTGTAGGATTACCATAGTCATATAGTCTACCTTTGTATTAACATAGTGCGTCCAGGGGGCCACTCAGCGAGTATTGATGCTGACTATCACACCTGGAGTTGCGAGTTCGAATCCAGGGTGTGCTGAGTGACTCCAGCCAGGTCTCCTAAGCAACCAAATTGGCCCGGTTGCTAGGGAGGGTAGAGTCACATGGGTAACCTCCTTGTGGAGGTGATTAGTGGTTCTTGCTCTCAATGGGGCGTGTGGTAACTTGTGCGTGGATCGCGGAGAGTAGCATGAGTCTCCACATGCTGGGAGTCTCCGCGGTGTCATGCGCGACGAGTCACATGATAAGATGTGCGGATTGACGTGGAGGCAACTGAGACTTGTCCTCTGCAACCCAGATTGAGGGGAGTAACCGTGCCACCACGAGGACTTAAGTGGTGGGAATTTGGCATTCCAAATTGGGAGTAAAGGGGATAAATAAATAAAAAATACAATTTCGTACAAAAATGCATCCAAAATACATGGTAATGTCACGGTACTTTTTGTGTTTTCGTGTCGGCTAATACGTGTTTTGATTCTCTTTTGGTTGGAGAATGTATTTACCTGCAGAAGCTGCAAACATGTCAAACTTTATAAAGACCTTCTTCGTCGCTGACAAGTGTAGGACGCATTTGCAGGTTTCGTTTTCATTGATTGTAGATACACAGCAACCAACGTTATCTTTATTTTCCATGTTATAAAATATTCCATGAGCTTATTGGCAGGTGAGAGCACGCACAAATATTCAGCAGCGCACACAAATGATTCAGCAGCACGCACAAATGATTCAGCAGCACGCACAAATGATTCAGCAGCACGCACAAATGATTCAGCAGCACGCACAAATGATTCAGCAGCACGCACAAATGATTCAGCAGCACGCACACACAAGCTTTCTGAGGCATTCAGATTGAATCAGACTGCTTTCCTATCATGTGTGACCAATTCATTTTAAAGAACCGACTCGGATGAGCGATTAATTTGTGATCGAACAACTTTAGTTCTGATAGTAAACACCGGGTACAAGGCATGTATACCTAGTCAAAAATATAGCTGCTCTACTGAAAAGCTACTTGATTTAAAAATTAGCGAAGCTACCGCCTGTAAATATAGTTAAGCTAATAGCGTCGCTATTTGTAGCGAAACTACTGCCCATCACTGTTGGTCAGAGCAGTAAATGTCATATATTCAGTACTTTATAATGAATAATGGCTTGATGAACTAATAGTTTCAGTAACGTTCAGCGACAAAGTGAATAACTAATTATGGGTGGGACACTGGTCCACTGTTCAGTCAAACTGGCAGTAAACATAGCAACCCGGGTTCAAATCAGTATCAATTAGGACAAATGACATTACAGGCTGTTTAAAACTGTCAAACAATTTTAAGATTTAAGATTTTGCCTAACAGACAAAATCATCATGTTTCTGAAGAACTTCCTCATGCTTTCTCAGAGTACCATTTGTTCGTACCCAATGGTCAATTTGGCCTTTATACTTGCTCTCCACCAATAATATTGCACTGTTCTGAAAGATCATCATTTACATTTACATTTAGCAGACGCTTTTACCCAAAGTGACTTACAGTGGCATTATTACAGGGACAATCCCCCCGGAGCAACCTGGAGTTAAGTGCCTTGCTCAAGGACACAATGATGGTGGCCTTGGGGATCGAACCAGCAACCTTCTGATTAACAGTTATGTGCTTTAGCCACTACGCCACCACCACTTCATCTTTTGGCAGCATCATGGGTAGCGAAACATATGACACTGTCATGTACAGAACCTTTGAAAAGTAAAAGATGCTTTTATAACCAGGTACTCACAGGATTTATAGACCAACAGACCTTCTATGTGAACAGTATAGGATTATTGTTGACACATAGAAGCCTTTGATGCTTTAGTGTTGCAAATAAAAGACTTCCACATGTGATTTACTACTCTGACAAATGTAATTGTCATTTCCCGTTCAAACCAGAGAGTTAAAGTCAATACCTGGGTGATGGAGCCCTCTGCTGGTGAGAGGAGTGACTCATAACAATAAGTGTTATACATATGTTGTTAATGTTTGTTAAATTACATAATGAAAAATGTCATTGTTTTATATCATTATTAATGCACATAAATATATTTTCTTTGAAGGATGGCATTGATAAAGCTCCAGAGGAGATGAGATGTAAGTTATATATGCATTATAGAGGGTAATAAATTACCATTTGAAAACATCTGTGTGCAATGAAAGAGCTTTATGTTATTTATATGTATTACTTTGCTTATTTACTGCTGTTTGCTAAGGCAAACATAAAAGCTGTTACTATTGCTCATTCTTAATGTAACGCTGATGAATGTCTGTGTCGGAGTGGCAGAGCTTGCAGAATAACTTCACCTGTGGCGAGCTGCTTGTGGTGGTGACCACTGTGACTTTCGGAATGGGGTTGGACAAATCAGACGTGCACAGGATCATACACTACAACATGCCCAAGAGGTTTGAGAGATACGTGCAACACACTGCCACATGTTTCTGGATCCAGAGGTCTGTGTGTGCACATGTATCCTTCTATCCGGCACCACTCTGTCCTATTCCATGATATTGTATAATATAACATTGTGCTCATATACTGTTATACATGTTATATTATAGTCCATATCTTATGTGTGTTTTGGCTATTTCTTTTAAAGCCGCTCATAACCGGCAGTGTTTAAACTCTTGTTTTAGCTCAGTGGTTGATTGACAGGTGAGGAGAGGCACTTCGCTGCTGTCCAGGATGCATTCAGGACAGATAACGTTTATACATCTAATGCATTTTTTTTTTATCCAATCACAAAACTGTTACACCTGTATTTAGCTCTGACCACATGTGATCAGTTCACCCGAAAGGCATCTTAATACCAAGTGGAAACGGGGTCAATATGACCGTGACCTTTGACATTTCATCAAAGAAAGGTTTGCTAAGAAAGCATCAACTTGAGCATGAACATGAAAGTAATAGAGATATTTTTAATGTAATGTCTGTGCCTAAAAATAGGTTAAGCATGTGTTTAAAATGTTTGAAGACACACTTTGAAAGTTTAACCATAATGCATCAGCATCACATGTGTTTGTAACAAGTTAGAAACATTACAAGCGCTTTAACAAAAATACAAACTTCACATTTCTGCATTTAAACCATCATGGCCGCTGCTTGCTGGGTTTCAATAGTAAGTCAATTACTGCTTTAAACATTTTCCTACATTTTTTTTTTTTTTTGGACCACATACAAAAAATCCATTTATATAAAGGTTGTAAATAACCTGTAATATTCCTCACATGTACTCTAAAATCAAACAATCATCTGACTTCTAAAGTGGCTTTTAAAATGTTGGAGGAAAAGTTTGTTTTTAAATGTAATTGTGAGTTGATTTGATTGAGGTGTAGATGTCGCCCCTGTTGTTAGAGATGGACGTTTGTGAGGAGTCTGATCCACATCATTTATATATGAATGCTGGCTTATGTAGCATGATGTTTGTTTTTCCCTCAGATGAGGGACTGGGAGGGTCAGATCTGTGCTGGCATCAGGGGCTTCCTGTCGTAGCGATGAGAAGTTCTCAGGACGAGCTGTGGCCAGAATATTTTACAGCATCGGTGGGACCTCTTATTTGATCATTTTCTCTCTGTCTGCTGCCCTCTGTCATGTTTTAGTTTGAGTCCATGTAGTCCAGCACAAACATACAGACGTATTATCTTCTAAGTGATCCTTCAATTCGGTTTCAAAAGCATCCCAGGATGCACCTCTTGAAATTACTTGAGAGAAAGTCTAGAGTGGAAACTTTCAAGATTAAATAGTTTTAACATTTCAGGTTCACTACTTAATTCCCACTCCTGTAATATTTATAGTTGTGCATATGAGTATGTGTGTCCCGCTTGTTTCACATAATAAGAAGATGAGAAATTTGATTTGATTTCTTTATTTAAATATCTTGCATCAAAATCTTGAAACAGAAAATGTTTATATTAGACTACAACCCCAACCATCTACATTCATGATGTACATAAAAAACAATACAAGCATGTTAACGGTGTTTGATCTCAATGTAAAAACTTACATCACAAAAATACAGTGTAAAACTATTTTAAGACATATGCATCAAATATAAATAGATTTTTAATATTATGTAATATGTTAATATAATAATGCTGCTGGAAAAGTAAAACTAAATAATACAAATACTTTTGTGTCCGTGTGGTTTAAGAAATGTCCCTGAAGCGTATGCACAGCATATTACTTCAGAAGTAAAAGTAATCAAGTACCAAGAATGGAAATCATCAGGGGAAGACTTTTTTCATTTGAAGCATTTTCCATTTGTTATTTTAGCAAAGAAAAACCTCCCTTTAACTATGCCGTTTCCCTTCTTGCCCGCCTCCATTAACGTGAGCAGCACAATCTTCTGCTTTACACGTGCTCTACTTCACATGTATACCAGCATAAAACTTCAATTCATAATACAGCATAAACAATGACATCCTAGAAAGTGCATAGGACAGTTTTAAAAGCGTAGGACAGACAGATTAAAGGAATATTCCGGGTTCAATACAAGTTAAGCTCAAGCGACAGAATCTCTGGCATAATGCTTATTACCACTAAGATGAATTTTGACTCGTCCCTCCTTTTCTTTAAAAAAGCTAAATCTGGGTAACAGTGAGGCACTTACAATGGAGGTGAATGGGGCCAGTTTTTTAAGGGTTTAAAAAGGCAGAAATATTAATCTTGTAAACTTAACTTGAATTGAACCTGAAATATTATTTTAAAGTGCATAGAGCAGATTATTAATAGGCAACAAAAAAACTATCTTTTGTCTGTATCAGCAGTGCACAACTCATTTCACGCCGATCATGATTGAGATGGGCAGACGAATTCTTCAAGTCAACTCCTACGATGTGTTTCTTTGGGTGATGTTTCTTCAAAGGCCATTTACTGTACCTGAGGAAAAAAAGTTGTATCAAATATTGAAGAAACTCTCAATTGTGAGATTAAAGACTTCTGAAGCATTTAAAGTGCCATATGAATAACGGGGAATTATTAGCCGTCTACAGTAGTGGCTTCTGTTCTGCTCGCATAAATATTACTGGCTCAATTCTACATACATGCAGGTGTGACCAAAATCCTTATAAAATAATCAAAAGCACAGTCAAGTCTACACACTGTCCCTGCATACAACGATAAATGGAAAATGACTGCTCGATGTCCCGCTTATTACACAAATACTTGCCAAATATATAAATAAATGGACATTAAATAAATTATTTCTTCATCTCACTTGTAGAGATAGCAGAGTGATACGAGAATTAAAAAAACAATAATGATCACAATACCCGGATGACCGGTAAAATATCACTTTGTGATTATTCAGAAATATCAGAACCCTGGATTGACCATTTAGAGACGAGTAAACTAGAAAGCCATGTAATAATAAATAGTGATAATAATCATTTTGAATCATTGAACTTACCACTTCACCTTTGTCTTCTTATATAAACTACCACAAGACCGACAACTGCAACTACAACTGCAACTACAAATACAACTGCAACCGCTGCTGCTATTGAATGACGTGATCTAGATTCTTCACTGCAGTTGTTGCATTTTCCATCTGCAGGACAAACAAATGCACACATTACAAATGCAATATGGCATACCAAATACAAAGCAAATGCCTTTTAGTTGCTTTAGATATGTATAGTAACATGCAACAACTAAAAATGAACTTTATGTTTTGCAGTAATCTGACTGAGTTGCCATTAGTTTTGGAGGTCAACAATTGTGCAAATAGTAACTTAAGACTGAAAATATGGTCATATTTACCCCATTCTTTGGAAACTGGCTGTGCCCAACTGCTGTGAAGGACATGACACTCATAACCATCTTTATCATGTCTGTTGATCTCCACACTGATTCTCAGCTGAAAGGTTTCATCATCGTTCGGTCTGATTTCAGATGAGTTTGAAAGTTCAGAATGACCACCGAGTAATGTCACGTTCATCTTCACATCTCGGGGGTAGAAACCGGTGGCCATGCAGGTCAGAATCAGCTTACTTTTGTCATAAGGAGCTTCAAACGCAAACATGTTAATATCCGGATAAACTGTGAATAAAAAAAAAAACAATAAATCAAATTAACAAATGTTTTAAAAAGGCTAGAAGTAGCTTCTATTATTAAAAAAAGGCCTAAACTGTCAACACATTATAGAACTTATAAAGTTTTGTCTTCAAACTGAAGTTTAACCGATGTGTCATTTTAATGACAAATAAGAGTCTGTGATGAATAAACATCAACTCTTTTCCCAACTCCTCCAGTAGAGTTGAACAGACACCATTAAATAAATAGAATTACTTGCAGGAATGGTTCACCCCAAAATAAAAAGTTGTTAGGATTTACCCACATGTCTGTTGAAATCAGTATGATTTTCTCTCCTCTGTGAAACACAAAAGGTCTTAAAGTAGAATGTCCAAATTGCTCTTTTCCATATAATAAAAGTGAATGGTGACCACAGTTGTCAAGCATGAGTCATATGGACTACCATTATGGTGCTTTTATTGTAAATGGTAAATTATAAATGATAAATGGTCTGCACTTATATAGCACTTTCTTTGTTTAACCTTAGGAGGTTACCAAAGCGATTTACAGTGCATCCGGAAAATATTCAAAGCGCTTCACTTTTCCAAAATGGATTAATTTAATTATTTTCCTCAATTCTACAAACAATACCCCATAATGACAACGTCCAAAAGTATTCACAGCCTTTGCTCAATACTTTGTTGAAGCACCTTTGGCACCAATTACAGTCTCTAGTCTTTTTGAGTATGATGCTACAAGCTTGGCACACCTATTTTTGGGCAGTTTCTCCCATTCTTCTTTGCAGGACCTCTCAAGCTCCATCAGGTTGGATGGGGAGCGTCGGTGCACAACCATTTTCAGATCTCTCCAGAGATGTTTACTCCGGTTCAATTCTGGGCTCTGGCTAGGTCACTCAAGGACATTCACAGAGTTGTCCCATAGCCACTCCTTTGTTATCTTGGCTGTGTGCTTGGGGTCGTTGTCCTGTTGGAAGATGAACCTTTGCCCCAGTCTGAGGTCCAGAGCGCTCTGGAGCAGGTTTTCATCAAGGATGTCTCTGTACATTGCTGCATTCATCTTTCCCTCGATCCTGACTAGTCTCCCAGTTCCTGCCACTGCAAAACATCCCCACAGCATGATGCTGCCACCACCATGCTTCACTGTAGGGATGGTATTGGCCAGGTGATGAGCAGTGCCTGGTTTCCTCCAGACATGACGCTTGCCATTCAGGCCAAGGAGTTCAATCTTTGTTTCATCAGACCAGAGAATTTAGTTTCTCGTGGTCTGAGAGTCCTTCAGGTGCCTTTTGGCAAACTCCAGGTCGGCTGTCATGTGCCTTTTACTGAGGAGTGGCTTCCGTCTGGCCACTCTCCCATACAGGCCTGATTGGTGGAGTGCTGCAGAGATGGTTGTTCTTCTGGAAGTTTCTCCTCTCTCCACAGAGAAACGCTGGAGCTCTGTCAGCGTGACCATCGGGTTCTTGGTCACCTCCCTAACTAAGGCCCTTCTCCCCCGATCGCTCAGTTTGGCCGGGCAGACAGCTCTAGGAAGAGTCCTGGTGGTTCCAAACTTTTTCCATTTATGGATGGAGGCCACTGTGCTCATTGGGACCTTCAGTGCTGCAGAAATGTTTCTGGACAGATTCTCCAGATACAATCCTGTCTCGGAGGTCTACAGACACTTCCTTGGACCTCATGGCTTGGTTTGTGCTCTGACATGCTCTGTTAACTCTGGGACCTTATATAGACAGGTGTGTGCCTTTCCAAATCATGTCCAATCAACTGAATTTGCCACAGGTGGACACCAATCAAGTTGTAGAAACATCTCAAGGATGATCAGTGGAAACAGGATGCACCTAAGCTCAATTTTGAGTTTCATGGCAAAGGGTGTGAATACTTATGTACATGTGAGTTTTTTTCATTTTTTATTTTGAGTAAATTTGCAAAGATTTCAAACAAACTTCTTTCACGTTGTCATTATGGGGAATTGTTTGTAGAATTTTGAGGAAAATAATGAATTTAATCCATTTTGGAATAAGGCTGTAACATAACAAAATGTGGAAAAGTGAAATGCTGTGAATACTTTCCGGATGCACTTTACACTGCATCTCATTCACACACCAATGACGTCAGAGCTGTCATGTAAGGCTCTAGTCTGCCATTGGTTGCCACTTGGGGTTCAGTGTCTTGCCCAAGGACACTTCGGCATGTGGAGTCATGTGGGCCGGGAATCGAACCGCCAACCCTGCGATTGATATTGTGCTTTTAGGTTGCTTAGGGACAGCCCCTGGACACCATCCACTTTTATTATATGGAAGAGAGCAGCTTAGATTTGATGCTAAATGTCTCCTTTGGTCATCATACAGCTTCGGAACAACAAGAGAATGAAAAAAGATTTTGTATTTTTTGGGTGAACTATCCCTTTAGGATCTGATTCGACTGACACATACTCTTTATTGAAGAATTCAATGTGGATATCCAGTCCATGCAGATCTTGAGGTATGTTTTGAGGTACTGATTCCGTACTTTTTGACCGTCCCACCTCATTTTAGTTGCTTTGGCTTGAGGACTTTTATCCGTCCATTGCACGGTGTCAAAATTAAAGGCAATGAAATCCTCTCCATCATACTGATACTCATCAAAGACCTTCAGTGTCTTCACTGTTCCATCAGGATGTTTCTCCACCTCACAGCCAAATCTCCTCTGTAGTACATGGAGCTCTACAATCACAGTGCAAGTACTGATTAGAAGTTACCACAGTTTAAAATGAAGTTAATAAGCAACATTCCTGAAGACAATATAACTACACCCAACAGACTGACCAGGACATCTGGAGCTTGTGCAGTTTGACAGAATATTCATCAGATTTAGAAACCAGTGTTTAGACTCAGGTGGTCCTCCGGGAGCATCTCTCCAGAAATCTGGGAGTGCACTCTCTCTTTTCCACTCTTGTTCTTTATTACTGTAGCGAGAGATCCTTCTGTCATTCAGCAGACCCACAGCACTGAACACAGGACCAGGGAGAGATTCAGGCTGGTAAGCGGTGTACACATGTTGAAGATGGTGTCTCTCTGAAGAAAAATAAGAAATGCAAGACAAGACAAAAACTCTTTATATGCTACTGACAGGTCAAAGTACTCGCAATAACACCTACTCATCTACCGTATGTGCAAACGTAATCAAATTTGCATTTTAACTGGTAAAAACTGAAATGTTGATATTAACATCTTGGAAGTAAACATGATTGTTGTTGTGGATAAAGTTGGTTTACGAAACTTTAATAGATCATTAATGGTTTAGTATAATTGTATAAAAATGGGAATATTTGAAAAGTATTAGAACGTAAAACACAGATTGCTGTTTATTTGTTTTAGTCCGCCTCAATATGTTGCAACCATAAACTGTATATAAAGATGGACGACGAGTCTTCACTTACACCCACAATACAAAAATGAAGCCAAAATATCTCAGAAATGAGCACTGATGACATCATTTGGAGCCAGAGTCTGGTCAGTAGTGATCATCGTGGGGCGGAGTCGTGGGATCTTTAGACAGAGTATAATTCAGATGTTTAATAGATGTTGACCATTTGTGGATTTTGTTGATACCAATAATTAAGGTGATGGAAATGTCCCATAACCGATTAATCGTCCGATAGTTTTTTTTTAATCAATTTCTCGAAAAATATGAAATATCAAAAATCAGGTTAGTGTGCAAACCAATGATAACCAGATAAATTTGGTGCATAAAATGGGAATTTAAACTATAAACAAGCCGAAAACACACCAGAGACTCTTATTTTGAAATAATAGAGACTTGGCTCCGTTATAATGCTCAGTATATGCATATATTTTCACCAGGTGAAGAGTTTTGGCTTCACCTCCTCCCAACGTTCCTGAAAGGAATTCTGCAGGTGCCTCCGCAACTACTTCACTCAGAGAAGCTGTCAATCACAGTTGTCAATCATGATGTCACACCCCCTTTTTATAGCATCAATTAACTAATTAAAACCTCATCTATTAGAAACTGCTGCCCTCGTATTTTTTGAATGCAACATAATGAATTAATTCTGAGTAGATTTAAGCTCCTTTATTTTCAGTCCAACAGAAGTTAATCACTCCTTTGTTCTCAAAGATATTATTTTTTACCATGAAAACTCTGATTACTCCATCCTGTCGGGGGCCTGGGTAGCTCAGCGTGTAAAGACACTGACTACCACACCTGGAGTCGCGAGTTCGAATCCAGGGTATGCTGAGTGACTCCAGCCAGGTCTGCTAAGCAAAAATTTGGCCCGGTTGCTAGAGAGGGTAGCGTCACATGGGGTAACCTCTTCCTGGTAGCTATAATGTGGTTCACATTATGGGGCACGTGGTGAGTTGTGCATTGATGTCGGATAATAGCGTGAGGCCTCCACATGCACTATGTCTTCACAGTAACGCGCTCAACAAGCCACGTGATAAGATGCACGGAGTCACTACGCCACCACGAGGACTTAAGAGGGCACTGGGAATTCCAAATTGGAGAGAAAATGGGAGAAAATCAAAGTAATCTAAAAAAATCTCCAATGTGTTTTCCACCATTTCTTCTGGAATTCTAATTTCGTCCCTCAGTCTTATACACAACAATAACAATTCCAGATTCATTAATGCTTTTTGAAAATATATTTAAAGATGTCATATAACTCTAATATCATGCTTTTCTAATGTGTATCCTTGTGTTTGTCCTTTTTGTTCTTGTGTTATTGTATTATACTTTATAAATGATTGTAAATTACCTGTTCATGTATGTACATGTTTTATAATAATAAAATAAATAAATAATTAAAACCAAACTGATCAGAAAAATTAACATTTTTAACATACATCACCACTCAAATTCGTGATAGCGGAAAAATATCTTACAAGCAATAATCAATTATTTTAGAAAAATAGTGACTAAAATTCACCAAAATGATATGAGTGAGTGGACATCTATGCATTTATGCACATAACTATTTCTTGTCGTCAAAAACGTATTTTGTTGGTGTATAATGGGGCGAAGACTTCCTCTCACTCTCCTTTCTGTTCACTTCATCCATCTTTACCTCACAAAAAACAATCTCTCTCTTATTAATAAAGCTGCGTATTATCAATTTTCTTCACGATAAGAAATGCAGTGACACATATATTATGATTCAATAAGTCGTGAGACATCGCGTTATAATCTAGCTGCATTAAGTGTGACAGCGTCCATGTGAGTGTTTGCATCAGCCGTTGCAGTCTCAATCTCTCCCCCTTGAACAGCGTTAAATGCTGGACAAAACAGCGCAAGCGCATAAACACAGAATTACAACAGCGTGAGCACCTTGACCGACCTTGACACAGCTCGCACGCGCCGTGTTTTGTCCAACATTTACCACCACACCCTTAGATCGGGACATTCACACAACTCATAAAAGAGGGGCTGACCTAAACTATTATTTTTTTAAACGATTAATCTAGCGATTATTTTTTCGATGCATCGATTCATTTTTTCAGTCCAATTCGATTTCGATTACCTCCCCATTAATTGACTAATAGCAATTTATACATGTTGATTTACATATCTGAATGAAAAAAAAAAAAAATGAATTCCTTAACATTGCAATATATGTTTATTGCTCTTAAAGTTCCAAAAAATAAAAGACTATACAAGTGCAAAGTAATGCATTCTTAGTCAGAGTTAGCATTCAATAAAACCTTGAAGCCTTGCAAACACATAGGCCTAGCTTACTGAAAAAAGTGCATCTTTTAATTCTTCATTCACATAAAAATAACAACAACATATAGTAATACACTCTGCCACTCACCTCTTTCTTAAACTCAAAATTCAAAAATAAAATTCAAGTAAAAGTGTACAAGAGCAAAATAATGCATTCTGATATCTAGCATTCAATAAAAAAATAAAGAGGTCACCCAGCCACCCTTTCTTAGAGCTATTGAAAGAATACAGTAACTATTGTAAACTTGGGGGCTTTAAGCTAATACAGAAAGTGCTTTTCCAACAAAAAATTATGAAAATAAACATTCAGAATTCAACATTTATGTTGGACATAGGCCTAGCTTACTGAAAAAAGCATCTTCATTCACATGCAAATAACAACTTACACAGTATTCTTAAGGTGAAAGTGTCAGTGTGTGTGTGTGTGTGTGTGTGTGTGTGTGTGTGTCATTCAAGACAAAATACAGTCATATATTGGAGTGGAGGAATGTGAGCATTTCAACATGCAGCTGCTCCCGGGTGGCACCTCTTAAGGTGCTGGTGCATTGCCGTGGTGCTAGAATGGAAGGCCATCTCCATTTTGCAAAGACGACATATCACGGAATTGTTTCCTTTTAAATTAAAGAATTCCCATACTTTAGAGGAACGAGTGCCTTGCACTTCTGATAGTCTGAGGAGCCACTCGTGTTTCTACTACTCGCCGGCGCCGCCATGTTTGTTTTGGGTCCGACGAATCGACGCGCATATTTGCTTCGACGTATTTTTGCGTCGACGTCCAGCCCTAGCGCTGACCACACATAAAAATGGCAGTTTCTGAGTTTATAGTTATTTACATGATCAGTTAGGATAGCTTCAAGTTAGCGTAGATTATCTGTATTTAGTACAGTGGTCAGGATGGTACGTAGGTGTAGTGTTGCTGGTTGCAACAGCACTGCTGGACTGTATAGCTTTCCAGCAGACTTGGAAATTAGGCGCCAGTGGTTGCATGTCCTTGGGCTGGAAGACCGCGAGTTCCCGCCTAGAGCTGGAGCAGTGTGCAAACTGCATTTTACGCGGGATTGCTTCTCCAACGCAATGGAGGTGTAAATGGGCTTCTCCAAACAGCTCGCGCTGAAAAGTGACGCAGTGCCAAACGCAGCTCCTCCTGCATGAACTCCACCAACTCAGCGGCGTCTTGAGGTGAGTGATCATATATATTTGAATCACAATTTATGGTAAGGCTAAAGTTAATCCTCTGGGGTAGACAAACGCACCGGTGCATTTTGCTGGATTTTTTCACATAGCGGCAAAATATGAATATGCCTACAGAGCGCGCGCTATTGACATCAACTCGATAAAACTCATCAGATTCATGTACATGTCGGCTCGAATTGATATGGCTCCGGCCCTGTGTCTACAGACAATTCACCCTCCTCCACTTCAGGTGAAGATGGGGGAGAAAAGTCCTCGACTTCAAAAGACCGCTCCATGGCAAAGCTACTTGCGTCACTCCAGTCACTCTCCATTTTAGAGTCTGACAGCAGCTGTCAATTAATCCGTCACTATGGGCACTATGGGTCTCAGGTGCACGCCCCCGCTCAGCCCCGCCCTCGGTTCGTCCCCTCTATCCCCGCTGGGGTCTGGCCAATTTTCCAGCATTTTTCAAATATTGCTAGTAGGTGGACTCTGAGCAGGGGTTTAGTTACCCTTTAAGATGCCAGAGCACTGTGGAGCATTTTCCTGTTTAATCGCGGACAATCGCAAATAGGGCCCGGGGGATTACATTTCACAAGTAAGTTTTGTGAATATTAAAATTCGCCGAACATGTGTCCTGTATCATAGCTACATGAATGACCTTTGCAGCAAAAAACTCTGCGTGAAAATCAGTTCGGTATTCAGTGAGGTATGATTAATTAAATGTGCTGACAGTTCATTGCACCTGCCATATAGATTACACTGAGTGGAGCGGGTGACCGGTCTAACGCCGGTTTCACACTGCACGCGTTAGCAGCGCGTATTTTATTCGGCGCCCATGTTAACAGATTAGAGCATTCACACCGCACGCAGAGGCGGCGCAGCAGCGCGTAGCAGGGGCAGCAGTGCCGCGATCGTTTCGGCGTCCTGTCTATTTTTGCCGCGCGGCTTACGCTGAATTAAAGTGACAATGCATTGATCATGGCAAAAATACACAGCAGTTACCAAAAGCGCATTGATGATATCTATTGTGTTTTAAACAGTCAATCAAATGACCTTCATCAATTTAAAAAGAAAACAAATGTCCAAAAACAAACTTGTTGCCCAAACTACAAAAACAAGTTTAAATAATTTATACTGCCAGTTTAGTTTAATTTAATGTATAAATGTATATACACATAACTAATATATATATATATATATATATATATATATTGTCATAAGGATGTCATGCTGACAATCATAAAAATACAGCGCAATGGCCTTCCTTCTATCAAAAACTCGCACTACACGGTCAACAAAAACAAAGATGAACCAAAAGTTATATAATATTATTATAATAATATAATCTAAATGTATTTGAAAACGAAATAAAGCAATGCCAACTTACCCATTATAGAGTAGCCTACTTTGTCTGTGAACAAAGTAGCCTACTGCCAGTATGGCGGCAGTAGCGGTCGATAGGGCGTCTATCTATATGATGTCTATGAATACACACACAATAATTTATATATATATATATATATATATATACACACATACTTTGGGATCTACATGAGCTGAAGCTGTTTGTAAATTTTGGAGTGCATCTGGTCTAAACGCACGGTAATTCTTCCTCATCTCAGCAGGGCCGTGGGAAGTAGGGGTGCTGCATGTGCTGCAGCACCCCCCGTTGGAAAATGCAGACATTACAGCACTCTCTGACAGATGCAAAAAATAAATAAATAAACATATTAAAAAATATTTTAAATGCTCCTGGTTGTTATTAACCTCAGAAGTTTTAAGCATGAGGAAGTTTTGAGGAAGTTTTGAGCAAAACTAAACAATTATTAATAATTAAAATAACGCAAAGCATCATTGTCAATGTCAACTGACGTCACGTTGCAACCGTTGCAACAGTGAAGGTATCTAGATATCATAATGGCACAGAAACGAATTTTGGATTTCTTTTGTTCACCAGCTTCTAAAAAGAGCACAACGGAAGTCCAGAGAATACAGGAAAGCATCCCGACACCGACCAGCTCTTCACCAGCAGCACCTAGTAGGCCTGCTAGTTTTGCCTCAGAGACCTGCGGTAATGACCCTCATGAGCCCGCCGCTCGCGGTGGTGGATTTAGCACGCTGTGTCCACCTGACGCAAAAAAAATGCACCTCCCACTACAGCACCCCCAACTTAAAACCTCTTCCCACGGCCATGCATCTCAGTCAGGAGTGACATGAAGACACATGCAGGAAAAGACAATATGAATATTGCGGACACTTTAATTCTCAAAACTCAGAAGAGCTGAACTATTCATTCACTACGAGACTATCCACCACTGACTGACGTGCGGTCTGGGTAGGCAAACTAGGCACTGCCTACCCTGCCAAAATTCAAAAATAAAATGTTTATTAAATAATAAACTTGTATTTATATTTTTACTTTTTATTCTTGTAAAACGTTATGATGACAAATGTAGCAGTTACGCATAATCAACTAAAAACAAATGGTAGAATAAGCAGTGCTTTTACGGTCCATTCATTGCAAACGACAAGCGGAAAACCCATGTTGCGCATGCGCACTTCGATCCTGTATTCTTTAACAGGTACGGCAAAAAGCACAAATCTGCTGTGCCTTTTGACGTAAATATGTTATGCCCGTAATCATCTCCGTTACGTATCAGACATGGACCAATTAAAATCGAGATATTCCTGGACATTTGCGTAGCTAACGTCATTACACCACAGCTAGCCAAATTCAAAATCAAAATGACAGCACCGGCCGTAATCACGGAATTAAGAAATTTTTCCAAGCTCGATTTTAATTCCAAATATGAGTTAATTGCAAGAGGGAGGTCTACGCCAGCCTTATATGGACTAGTACAGCAAAAGGGCCCAAACTGATTGGTAAGAAAAGATTGGCTATGTGGCTGTGCGCTTGTGTGCAGAGAGAGAGAGAGAGAGAGAGAGAGAGAGAGAGAGAGAGAGAGAGAGAGACTGAGCGACCACAGCCTGATGATAGAGATGGGCAGATACAGACAGAGCTGGATGCCCAGAGAGGGCAGGTTATGCCCGTACTGTAACCAAGGACAAATAGAAACAGAGCTGCACTTCTTAACCACCTGCCCTAATTATAATGACATTCGAAAACACTTCTTTCCCAAATTTGAAATGATTTGTCCCAACTTCAAAAAGAATGATGCACAAGCTCAATATTTACTTGGTGAACAAAGAGACTGCGTTTCACTAGCAGCAAAATACATCAACTCCTGCCACAAAAAGAGGGAAGAGTCGACCAAACAGTGATGCGCTCATTTACACACACACACACACACACACACACACACACACACACACACACACACACACACCAATTCAATACAGAATTTGTTCTACTCTGTTATTTTTCATGCTCATATAAATGCTTTGGCAATACAATGTACAATTTGTCATGCCAATAAAGCTCATTTGAATTTGATTTGAGAGAGAGAGAGAGAGAGAGAGAGAGAGAGAGAGAGAGAGAGCGCACTATATACATCCTGATTTGTACATTTCTTGATATGCCGCGCTTGTGCGTAACGTTCACTGTTATTACGTATTATTAGCTTAAACAATAAATCAGGTAATCTGGCTTTCATAACTCAGTGCCTAGCCTCTTTAAGACACCACCGCACGTCACTGCTGTTAATACATGCAATAAACAATTCAACATAAATAATTAATATTAAGTTGCTTACCGCAATGGACATAGAGTTGACATGCATAAAGAATACAAAATATAAACAAATAAACCAGTCGTTTAAGTCCCATATTGAGCAACATCAACTCAGAACAACGCAATTGCGTTGTTTAGGTACATCATCCAACACACACACAGTTCTCTATACAGGAAACACGCTTGCAGTAAGCACACAACACACGCTGTTTGCACATGCGCAGAGAAAGGTGTTCCTCCCATAGACGTCACATAGAGTGCCGAAGTTATGACGTCACTTTGTAGGCCAAAACGCGGAAGTGAGTTAGCATTTTAGCACTTCCGGTTCCCTCGCCCTAAAGTCTATGGGTTTTTTTAATGGGTTTTTGCTAAATCGCCTGAAATAAGGTCTGTGGTTAACAAAGCCTCTAAATATTTTCACGTTTTGATCTATGAAATAAAACACACCAGTTATAACCTGCTTGTGGTTTTTTAAACTTTATTGTGTCTTAAAAACGGTGATTGCTAACAAGTTGCTAAAAGGGACTACATCCTTTGGCGGGGACTTTAGACGTCATCATGACAAACTTTTTTTTTTTTTTTTTTTTTAATTTTTTTTTTTATTGAACAATAACTATTTACAAAAACAAATAGGGAACAATCAAATGCCAAATACAAATATACACTTCTTTTTTTTTGTTTTTAAATCTCCATCCTAAATGTCCATGTGTGTATATATTACATACAATAACAACAAACAAAACAACATTCATTAACTATTATATTATATAGGGGGTGCAAGGAAACATTTAAATAAATAAAAAATAAGTAAATAAATAAAAAAAAAAAAAAAAACATATTTAAATCTTACCAAACTTAAAAGGAAAGAGACTCATACATGGATTTATACAATTCTTCAAGGGTTTGATTATCTTTGGATAAATGTTTTAAAGATTCTAAATAATTTTTTCATTCATTTTTAAAGTAATTTAAAGAGGGCTTACTGTTATTCCACTTACTTTTGTGTATATGGTATTTACTCATTGTAATAATAATGTTCAAAGTATAAGACAACTTTTTTGAAAACCCATCTGCATAAACCAAAATCTGAAACAAATTTAGTGATGGAATATCAGTGTTGATATCAATGTTTAACCAACTGAAAAGATCCTGCCAGAATTCCAATATTACTGGACAAGAATAAAATAAATGATCAATGGTTTCGGGCTCTACTAAGCAAAACACACAAGGATCTACTTCAAAACGGAATCTTTCACGCAAAACCTCAGCAGCGGGATACACTTTATTAATAATCCTAAACTGAATATCCTTCATTTTAGGTAGAATTGGCCATTTAAGGTACTTACAGAATTTGTTTTTAAAAGTTTCATTTTCAAATTGTTTAAATTTTGAAGGTTTATTGTAATCTGAAAACAACTTACATTTTAATACATTCCCTATTACTTTATTACTACATTTTTTGTCTCCAATATATACTTCTCCAATCTTTAACTCGGGCAGTTTAACAGTTACCTTTGAGTATGTAAGAGTGCTTTGGATTTGTTGTTTTAAAGCAAGAGGAATGGCTTTACACAGTGTATTAAATTCTCTAATGGAACATTTTATCTCAAATTTCTCCATGAATGCATTATGTTGAATAATTAGACCTGTTTCATCTAAAAGATCAACAACATGTATAACATTTTTCCCATACCACTCCTTTTTGAATACTGACTTTCTATTTATTGTAATGGTTCTATTATTCCACAATGTGGAACAATGTGGTGAAACATTTTGAGTGAATATCAATCTCCAGTAGTACAGAATCTGCTTGTGGAATTTTGAAAGCTTAATTGACAATTTGGAAACCTCAAAATCACATTTCAGCAAAAAATCTAGTCCTCCAACTTGCTCGAATATAGACTTTGGTATATGATACCACATTGAGTTGGGTTGTGCTAAATACATTTTAATCCAATTCAGTTTAAGAACTCCAACCATCGATTCAAATTCAGAGGCTTTTAGACCTCCCTTTTTATAATCTTTAATCATCTGAGATTTTTTAATATAATGAGTTTTGTTTTTCCATATAAAATTAAACAAAATAGAGTTTACCTTTTTTATCAGTTGAGGAGAAACATACAGAGAGTAGCATGGGTAAATCAGTTTAGATATGCCTTCTGCTTTGGTCAAGAGTATTCTGCCCATGATAGACAGATCTCTCATAAGCCAATGATTAAGGGATTTTTTCATACTATCAATTCTCTCTTCTATATTTACTAATTCTCTCATATGAATTTCTTTAACCATTTTTAAACCTAAGTATTTCACTTCAGATTGAACAGGTATGGATTCCATATTTTCTTCATTACATGAAAAAAGAGGAAAAAGTTCACATTTTATTAAATTTAGGCATAAACCTGATGCTCCAGAAAAAACTGAAATAATATTCAGAGCTTTTTTAACTATAGATTTGTCTTTTAAAAATATTACTGTATCATCAGCAAATTGACTAAATCGATATTCATAATCAGAAATGGTAATTCCTTTTAATTTTGTTAAAAAAACGTCATAACTTCGGCACTCTCACATGATGTCTATGGTTTTCTTTTTTTTTTCTTTTTTATTGCTTAAAGAAACATACAAAATACCAAACAAACCTCAAGATACAAATCTTATCCAATTACAAAGAAGTCTAAATAGCAGCACAAAATATAAATAAATACCATAAATCTGAAAAAAAAAAAAAAGAACTTAAATAACAAATAAAATAATACACAAGGGGGTAATCATCAAAAAATACCTTCAAAAGATTATACAATTTAAGGGCTTTTTTGTTATGCACAAGTCTTAAAGATTTAAAGAAGATCATTAAATCTTTATGGAAAAGTAAGAAAATGGGAGGGTTCTTAAAGAATCTGCATTTGTGTATGAAGTAATTGGCCAACAGCACAATATTGTTCACCAAAAACTCATGATCGTAATTCAAAGAAAAAAACAAATATTTTATAGTTTTAAAATTAAAGTCAGGTATTTCATATTTCAATCTTAACCAACCATAAAGGTCATCCCAGAATTTCTTTGAGAATTTGCATAAATAAAATAAGTGTTCCAACGACTCTATATCTGCTTCACAAAAGGTGCACTCATTACAATCCATATTAAATCTGTGTCTGAGGAAATCATTACAAGGATAAATATCATTAATAATTTTAAACTGAACCTCTTTTACCTTTGGAAAAAGTGGAAAAGTGAGAAATCTTGTTCTAATTTGACCCACTTTGTCTTTCGGGAAATCAAATATAAGAGGTCTCTTTTTAACTTTACAAGGGAAAGTCTCTATATTTACCAATGTTCTTAAAACTTTAATCTTACATCCCTCCTCTGTAAAATTAAGACCAGAAATTGTTAAACTTTTCAATCTCGGAATCACAGGTGAATAACACAATGCACCTTTAACTATCTGAACCAAACCACCAGGAACAGCTTTTAACAAAGTCACATATAATTTCTGAGTGCAAATAAAATTATATCTTTCACAAAAATTGTCATAACTAAGGAAATTTACTTCCCCATCCAAAATGTGTACAATGGACCAGACACCTTTATCCATCCAGTCTTAAAAGAACACAGATTTCCTATTAATAAGGATACACTTATTATTCCACAAAGAACAATAATGTGGGGAAAAATTGTGTTTGTATATCAGTTTCCAATTAAAATACAATAATACCTGACTATGAAAAGATGACAATTTACACTTTAGTTTTGATGGCTCAAAATCACACCTCAAAAGAAAATCAATGCCCCCAAAAAATCAAAGATTTTTTATAGAAAAACTAGACCAAACAGAATGTTTATTCCTAAGGAAAGCTTGAAGCCATCTCAATTTAAGAGTGCCATTCATAACATCGAAATCAATAATATTCAAACCTCCCTCACTGACTGGCTTCACTACATCTGATTTTCTTATGAAATGGTGTTTGTTTTTCCAAAGAAATTTATACTGAATTTGATTAATATCCTTTATCCACCTGTCAGAGATAGCTAAAGAATATGCAGGATAAATCAGCCTAGAAAGTATCTCAGTTTTCTGTACTAAAATTCTGCCAAAAATGGAAATATCCCTTTGTAACCACACATTTAACATATTTTGACTTTTTGTTATATTGTCAGCCAAATTAATTTTTTCTCTAGTTTTAGTGTCTTTAGTAATAACAATACCTAAATATTTTACCTCATTTTTTAATGGAATATTAAATAATTGAGATTCAGTCCGATTATGCACTGCCATGAACTCACACTTTTTTAAAATTTAATGTCAAACCAGAAGCTTTGGAAAAATGTGACACCAAATGAATGGCAGCTGGGATCTGCTCTGCATCCCTAAGAAACAGAGTAGTATCGTCTGCTAGTTGACTTATTAATAGCTGACTCCCCAAAACATTCAACGGCTTAACCTCTTTACTATTTTTCACATAAATTGCCAAAAGTTCAGCTATTAAAATAAACAAATACGGACTTGTCGGATCTCCTTGTCTAATACCTCTGTTTATGTTAAAATGCTTAGAAGTCCCACCTGGAAGTGATACTGAACTATTAATATCATTATACAACATCTCTATCAATTTAACAAATTTAGAACCAAATCCAAAAGATGTAAGTGCATGTAGAATAAACGTATGTTCTACAGTATCAAATGCCTTATAGAAATCAAGAAACAAAATAAACCCATCATCCTTAATCAAATGTGCATAATCAATTAAATCCAAAACAAGTCTAATATTGTTGTGTATTAACCTTCCTTTAATAAAACCAGATTGTGTTTCACTTATAACTTGACTCAACCTAAATTTTAGCCTGTTTGCAATAGCAGCTGTAAGAATTTTATAATCAACATTGAGTAGGGTAATCGGTCTCAGATTATCAATAACTCTTTTGTCTTTGCCTGACTTTGGGATGAGAATGATCAACCCCTGCTTCATAGTTGGAAGTAAAGAGTTAGCATCAAAACATTCCTTTAAAGCTTTAAACAACAAATCTTTTAAATCTTCCCAGAAACATTTGTACAAATTTGTAGTCAGACCATCCTGACCAGGAGATTTACCTAAAGGCATTTTTTTAATAGCGGAAACGATTTCGTCCAATCTCAGGTCTACATCACAACGTTCTTTAAATTCAATATCAATCTGTGGAATAAAATCTTTTATCTTTTCTAGAAAATCTTGACCATTTTTGACAGAATATGAAGAAGAATAAATAGCACTATAAAATGAGTAAACTTCCTCGGATATTAATTTGGGGTCTGTGATTACCTTCTCATTAACAATCAAACTATTCACAGCATTGCTTTTCTGTCTCCTCTTTTCTAACTGACAAAAATATGCTGTATTTTTCTCTCCTTCCTCCAACCATTTTGCACGAGACCGTACAAAAGCTCCTTGTGCTTTCATTACATACAAATGATCTAATTTAGCTTGAAGAGAGAGTAATTTATCAAGATCATCTTGAGTCATTACCTGTGTACTACAACAGGTGTTAATTTCTTGAATTAAACTCTTTTTGCTTCTGTTCTTTTGTTTGCCAAATCTAATTGAAACTTCCCTTGTTTTGAACTTAAAATACTCCCATTTATTCCCATTAGAAGTTAAAGTGAGGTCATCTTGAATCTCAATAATCAAATTTCTTATTTGACTACAATAATCTTTATCCTTTAAAAGTTCTGCATTAAACTTCCAGTAGTCTTTTCTAAAGGTATGTTTTGTTGTTGGTGTCAAAATCAATGAAATGAGGAACTCAGAATGTTCCTCAGTAATAAGCCAAAAATCAATCCGTGACTTTGAGGATCCATTTGGTTTGACCCAGGAAAACTGAGAATCCTTAAAATGCTTCAACCTCCAGATGTCAATAAGGAAATTTGACTGGCAAAACTCCTGAATAATGTTATTAAAATGGTGACTTGTATAACTAGAAGGAGATCTGTCCAGCCATTCATCTGGTGCTAGATTAAAATCACCTCCAATTAGTACAAAATTTGTTTGAAATTTTAATTTAAGCTGTGTGACAACATCTGTAATCTTAGAAAATAAACTCTTGTTTTGCCCAGTACTATTATAACCATAAACATTAACTAAAATAAGAAAAGTATCTTCACTATTAACCACAGCAGCAAGCCAGTGACCGTGAGCATCAGACTGAAAAGTCACAATCCTCCCAGGGCAATTGTTAAGGCAAATGGCGACACCTGCTGATCGATTGGAGCCATGACTAAATAAAATTGTCTCTCCCCACTGCATCTTCCAAAAAGCAGCATCTTCTTCAGTAGAGGGAGTCTCTTGTAGAAAAACTAAATGTGACTTTTGCCCTTTGCAAAATAAAAATATACCTTTGCGTTTTACATTGTCCTTAAGTCCCCTTGCATTTAACGAACAAAAAGATAAACGAGATTTCAACAAGAACATACGCCCACTGGAACTCACAGTGTAACGTTACGAATCAAGAATGTCAATAAGCTATCGACAATGAAATTAGTAAGATAAAGTGCAACACTTACAAAAAAGCCTCTGAAAAAACTGCACATTTCCCATTTTCCAAGACTTCATCATCAGGCAAAAATTTGCTTCCCTTCAATGAAAGCGAAGGGACCACGAAAGTATGCCACTTTCCCTTCAGCACGCGCTTGTTTAATGCGTGGCCAAAGTACTCTCCTAGCCTCTCGGTCTTCTTTATTTAAGTCCTCAGCGAAATGAATGCCTGCCTCCTTGCACACGGTTGATCCCTTTGACAATGTCCATATTTGATCTCTGTAGATTCGCTTTGAAAACTGTATGATGATCTGGCGCGTACGATTCCCTTCTCTTCTACCAATACGATGAACCGAATCAACCGCCTCTTCCATTTCCCAGGGCACACCAGGAGCAATCTTGGCCAGAAGGGTTATCACTTCCTGTCGGGTGTTCTCGTTCTGTTTCTCTGACGAGCCTTTGATGCGTAAATTCCAACGCCTTTTGTAGCGATCCAATTCTCCTACCCTTGACCTCAACTCTTTATTTTCTTTTTTAAGATCAGAAAGTTCCAGCTCCAATATAGCTTCCTTCTGCTTGTGAGCTTTCATCTCTTCCTTAACCTCAGAAATGGCATTACAATTCTCTTCCATTTTTTGGACAGCTCCTCCAGTTTTTTCTCCTGCTTGTCAAATCTTCTGCCGAGGGAGTGAATTGCCTCAAGTATATCCGCATTAGAGATATCTTCCACCTGATCAGGCCGCACTTTCTTCATTATGTGAACTTTGCTGGGAGTAACAGGTAAATTCTCAGCAGCACATTCCTCCAAGACACGCTTGTTAGTTTCAGCAGAAACCTCCATCGCGTCAGTATAATCATGATCATTTCTGTTACTGCTCACAGTCTTCTCTTCGGAGTTACGTGCTCTACTTGTCATCTTTAGATGATAAAAAATAAATCTCTATTAAACCGTTTGGGAAAAGTTTAAAAATAAGAAATAAAACTTTGAGACATTGCTAGCGAAAAAACAATGCTGCTATCTAGTACGCCATCTTGGCCGGAAAACATAATCTAGCTACATTGCTACAGACTAAACCGGAAGTCGCTTTACGCTACTATCCGCCATTGGAAGTGACGACACGAGCACTGTGATAAAGGCACTGAGCTATATATATAACTGGATTGCTCATAGAATTCTAAACTGCCAGCAGTAGGTGAAGCTACCGGAAGTGCTCTGGCGCCCATCTTACTATTCCCTACTGTTCAGTCAAACTGGCAGTAAACATAGCGACCCGGGTTCAAATCAGTATCAATTAGGACAAATGACATTACAGGCTGTTTAAAACTGTCAAACAATTTTAAGATTTAAGATTTTGCCTAACAAACAAAATCATCATGTTTCTGAAGAACTTCCTCATGCTTTCTCAGAGTACCATTTGTTCTTACCCAATGGTCAATTTGGCCTTTGTACTTGCTCTCCACCAATAATATTGCACTGTTCTGAAAGATCATCTTTTACATTTACATTTATGCATTTGGCAGACGCTTTTATCCAAAGCGACTTACAGAGCCCTTATTACAGGGACAATCCCCCCAGAGCAACCTGGAGTTAAGTGCCTTGCTCAAGGACACAATGGTGGTGGCCTTGGGGATCGAACCAGCGACCTTCTGATTATCAGTTATGTGCTTTAGCCCACTATGCGCCACCACCACTCCATCTTTTGGCAGCATCATGGGTAGCGAAACATATGACACTGTCATGTACAGAACCTTTGAAAAGTAAAAGATGCTTTTATAACCAGGTACTCACAGGATTTATAGACCAACAGACCTTCTATGTGAACAGTATAGGATTATTGTTGACACATATAAGCCTTTGAAGCTTTAGTGTTGCAAATAAAAGGCTTCCACTTGTGATTTACTACTCTGACAAATGTAATCGTCATTTCCCGTTCAAACCAGAGAGTTAAAGTCAATACCTGGGTGATGGAGCCCTCTGCTGGTGAGAGGAGTGACTCATAACAATAAGTGTTATATGTTGTTAATGTTTGTTGAATTATATAATGAAAAACGTCATTGTTTTAAATCATTATTAATGCACATAAATATATTTTCTTTTGAAGGATGGCATTGATAAAGCTCCAGAGGAGATGAGATGTAAGTTATATGTGCATTATAGAGGGTAATAAATTACCATTTGAAAACATCTGTGTGCAATGAAAGAGCTTTATGTTATTTATATGTATTACTTTGCTTATTTACTGCTGTTTGCTAAGGCAAACATAAAAGCTGTTACTATTGCTCATTCTTAATGTAACGCTGGAACGTCTGTGTCGGAGTGGCAGAGCTTGCAGAATAACTTCATGTGTGGCGAGTTGCTTGTGGTGGTGACCACTGTGACTTTCGGAATGGGGTTGGACAAATCAGACGTGCACAGGATCATACACTACAACATGCCCAAGAGGTTTGAAAGATACGTGCAACACACTGCCACATGTTTCTGGATCCAGAGGTCTGTGTGTGCACATGTATCCTTCTCTTCTGCACCACTCTGTCCTATTCCGTGATATTGTATAATATAACATTGTGCTCATATACTGTTATACATGTTATATTATAGTCCATATCTTATGTGTGTTTTGGCTATTTCTTTTAAAGCCGCTCATAACCGGCAGTGTTTAAACTCTTGTTTTAGCTCAGTGGTTGATTGACAGGTGAGGAGAGGCCCTTCGCTGCGGTCCAGGATGCATTCAGGACGGATAACGTTTATACCTCTAATGCGTTTTTTGACCACATTCGTATGTTTTTTTTTTTTTATCCAATCACAAAACTGTTACACCTGTATTTAGCGCTGACCACATGTGATCGGTTCACCCGAAATGCATCTTAATACCACGTGGAAAGGGGGTCAATATGACCGTGACCTTTGACATTTCATCAAAGAAAGGTTTGCTAAAAAAGCATCAACTTGAGCATGAACATGAAAGTAATAGAGGTATTTTTAATGATACCTGTACCTAAAAATAGGTTAAGCATGTGTTTAAAATGTTTGAAGACACACTTTGAAAGTTTAACCATAATGCATCAACATCACATGTGTTTGTAACAAGTTATAAACATTACAAGGACTTTAACAAAAATACAAACTTCCTATTTCTGCATTTAAACCATCATGGCCGCTGCTTGCTTGGTTTCAATAGTAAGTCAATTACTGCTTTAAACATTTTCCTACATTGTTTATTTTTTTGGACCGCATACAAAAAATCCATTTATATAAAGGTTGTAAATAACCTGTAATATTCCTCACATGTACTCTAAAATCAAACAATCATCTGACTTCTAAAGTGGCTTTTAAAATGTTGGAGGAAAAGTTTGTTTTTAAATGTAATTGTGATTTGATTGAGGTGTAGATGTCGCCCCTGTTGTTAGAGATGGACGTTTGTGAGGAGTCTGATCCACATCATTTATATATGAATGCTGGCTTATGTAGCATGATGTTAGTTTTTCCCTCAGATGAGGGACTGGGAGGGTCAGATCTGTGCTGGCATCAGGGGCTTCCTGTCGTAGCGATGAGAAGTTCTCAGGACGAGCTGTGGCCAGAATATTTTACAGCATCGGTGGGACCTCTTATTTGATCATTTTCTCTCTGTCTGCTGCCCTCTGTCATGTTTTAGTGTGAGTCCATGTTATCCAGCACAAACATACGGCCGTATTATCTTCTAAGTGATCCTTCAATTCGGTTTTAAAAGCATCCCAGGATGCACCTCTTGAAATTACTTGAGAGAAAGTCTAGAGTGGAAACTTTCAAGAAGATCAAATAGTTTTAACATTTCAGGTTCACTACTTAATTCCCACTGTGTAATATTTATAGTTGTGCATATGAGTATGTGTGTCCCGCTTGTTTCACATAAGAAGATGATGAGAAATTTGATTTGACTTCTTTATTTAAATATATTGCATCATGATAAAAATAAAAACATGTTTATAGTATTTGGTCTCACTGTAAAAACATGCATCACAAAAATACAGTGTAAAACTATTTTAAGACATATGCATCAAACATAAATAGATTTGTAATATTATGTAATATGTTAATATAATAATGCTGCTGGAAATGTAAAACAAAATAATACAAATACTTTTGTGTCAGTGTGGTTTAAGAAATGTCCCTGAAGCGTATGCACAGCATATTACTTCAGAAGTAAAAGTATTCAAGTACCAATAATTGAAATCATCAGGGGAAGACTACACATAAAACAGAAAATATGTCACAAAATAACAAAATTAGTTATTTTAGCACAGAAAAACCTCCCTTTAAATATGCCGTTTCCCTTCTTGCCCGCCTCCATTAACGTGAGCAGCACAATCTTCTGCTTTACACGTGCTCTACTTCACATGTATACCAGCATAAAACTTCATTTCATAATACAGCATAAACAATGACATCATAGAAAGTGCATAGGAAAGAGAGATTAAAGGAATATTTCAGGTTCAATACAAGTTGAGCTCAATCGACAGCATTTCTGGCATAATGCTTATTACCACTAAGATGAATGGAGGTGAATGGGGCCAACTTTTTAAGGGTTTAAACGTCCAAAATGTGAATCTTGTAAACTTCAAGAACCTGAAACATCATTATTTTAAATGCATAGAGCAGATTATTAATAGGCAAAAAAACAAAACAATCTATTGTCTGTATCACCAGTGCACGACTCTACTCAAGTTGATCATGACGGTGAAGGGCAGAAGAATTCTTCAAGTCAAACCTGCGATGTGTTTCTTTTGCTGGATTGAGAGTGATGTTTCTTGAAAGGCCATTTACTGTACCGGAGGAAAAAAAGTTGTATCAAATATTGAAGAAACTCTCAATTGTGAGATTAAAGACTTCTGAAGCATTTAAAGTGCCATATGAATAATGGGGAATTATTAGCTGTCTACAGTAGTGGCTTCAGTTCTGCTCACATAAATATTACTGGCTCAATTCTGGGTGTGACCAATCCTTATAAAATCATCAAAAGCACAGTCAAGTCTACACACCGTCCCTGCATACAACGATAAATAAAAAATGACTGCTCATTGTTCCACTTATTACACAAATACTTGCCAAATATATAAATAAATGGACATGAAATAAATTATTTCATCATCTCACTTGCAGAGATAGCAGAGTGATACGAGAATTAGAAAAACAATAATGATCACAATACCCGGATGACCGGTAAAATATCACTTTGTGATTATTCAGAAATATCAGAACCCTGGATTGACCATTTAGAGACGAGTAAACTAGAAAGCCATGTAAAAATAAATAGTGATAATAATCATTTTAAATCATTGAACTTACCACTTCACCTTTGTCTTCTTATATAAACTACCACAAGACCGACAACAGCTCCTGCAACTACAACTACAACTACAACCACTGCTACTATTGAACAACGTGATCTAGATTCTTCACTGCAGTTGTTGCAATTTCCATCTGCAGGACAAACAAATGCACACATTACAAATGCAATATGGCATACCAAATACAAAGCAAATGCCTTTTAGTTGCTTTAGATATGTATAGTAACATGCAACAACTAAAAATGAACTTTGTTTTGCAGTAATCTGACTGAGCTGCCATTAGTTTTGGAGGTCAACAATTGTGCACATAGACTGAAAATATGGTCATATTTACCCCATTCTTTGGAAACTGGCTGTGTCAGACTGCTGTGAACGACATGACACTCATAACCATCTTTATCATGTCTGTTGATCTCCACACTGATTCTCAGCTGAAAGGTTTCATCATCGTTTGGTCTGATTTCAGATGAGTTTGAAAGTTCAGAATGACCACCGAGTAATGTCACGTTCATCTTCACATCTCGGGGGTAGAAACCGGTGGCCATGCAGGTCAGAATCAGCTTACTTTTGTCATAAGGAGCTTCAAACGCAAACATGTACATATCCGGATAAACTGGAGTGAATAAAAAAAAAAAACAATAAATCAAATTAACAAATGTTTTAAAAAGGCTAGAAGTAGCTTCTATTATTAAAAAAAGGCCTAAACTGTCAACACATTATAGAACTTATAAAGTTTTGTCTTCAAACTGAAGTTTAACCGATGTGTCATTTTAATGACAAATAAGAGTCTGTGATGAATAAACATCAACTCTTTTCCCAACTCCTCCAGTACAGATGAACTGACACCATTAAATAAATAGAATGTCCAAGTTGCTCTTTTCCATATAATAAAAGTGAACGGTGACCACAGTTGTCAAGCATGAGTCATATGGACTACCATTATTGTGCTTTTAGGTTGCTTAGGGACAGCCCCTGGACACCATCCACTTTTATTATATGGAGGCGAGCAGCTTAGATCTCCTTTGGTGTTCTACATTATGACATCATAGAGCTTTGGAACGACAAGATAATGAATATGAATGAATTTGTATTTTTTGGGTGAACTATCCCTTTAGGATCAGATTCGACTGACACATACTCTTCATTGAAGAATTCAATGTGGATATCCAGTCCATGCAGATCTTGAGGTATGATTTGAGGTACTGATTCCGTACTTTTTGACCATCCCACCTCATTTTAGTTGCTTTGGCTTGAGGACTTTTATCAGTCCATTGCATGGTGTCAAAATTAAAGGCAATGAAATCCTCTCCATCATACTGATACTCATCAAAGACCTTCAGTGTCTTCACTGTTCCATCAGGATGTTTCTCCACCTCACAGCCAAATCTCCTCTGTAGTACATGGAGCTCTACAATCACAGTGTAAGTACTGATTAGAAGTTACCACGCTTTAAAATGAAGTTAAAAAGCAACATTCCTGAAGACAATATAACTACACCCAACAGACTGACCAGGACATCTGGAGCTTGTGCAGTTTGACAGAATATTCATCAGATTTAGAAACCAGTGTTTAGACTCCGGTGGTCCTCTGGGAGCATCTCTCCAGAAATCTGGGAGTGCACTCTCTCTTTTCCACTCTTGTTCTTTATTACTGTAGCGAGAGATCCTTCTGTCATTCAGCAGACCCACAGCACTGAACACAGGACCAGGGAGAGATTCAGGCTGGTAAGCGGTGTACACATAGTGAAGATGGTGTCTCTCTGAAGAAAAATAAGAAATGCAAGACAAGACAAAAACTCTTTATATGCTACTGACAGGTCAAAGTACTCACAATAACACCTACTCATCTACCGTATGTGCAAACGTAATCAAATTTGCATTTTAACTGGTAAAAACTGAAATGTTGATATTAATATCTTGGATGTAAACATGACTGCTGTTGTGGATAAAGTTGGTTTAAGAAACTTTAATAGATCATTAATGGTTTAGTATAATTGTATAAAAATGGGCTTATTTGAAAAGTATTAGAACGTAAAACACAGATTGCTGTTTATTTGTTTTAGTCCGCCTCAATATATTGCAACCATAGACTGTATATAATGATGACGAGTCACCACTTCCTCCAACAATATAAAAATGAAGCCAAAATATCCCAGAAATGAGCACTGATGACATCATTTAGAGCCAGAGTCTGAGCAGTAGTGATCATCATGGGGCGGAGTTGTGGTATCTTTAGACAGAGTATAATTCAGATGTTTAATAGATGTTGACCATTTGTGGATTTTGCTGATACCAATAATTAAGGTGGTGGAAAAGTCCCATAACCGATTAATCGTCCGATCGTTTTCTTTTATCAATTTCTAGAAAAACATGAAATCCCAAAAGCAGGTTAGTGTGCAACCAAAATACCAATAATAACCAGATAAATTTGGTGCATAACATGGGAATTTATACTATAAACAAGCCGAAAACACACCAGGGACTCTTATTTTGAAATAATACAGACTTGGCTCTGTTATAATGCTCAGTATATGCATATATTTTCACCAGGTGAAGAGTTTTGGCTTCACCTCCTCCTGACATTCCTGAAAGGAAGTCTGCAGGTGCCTCCGCGACTACTTCACTCAGAGAAGCTGTCAATCACAGTTGTCAATCATGACGTCACACCCCCTTTTTATAGCATCAATTAACTAATAAAACCTCATCTATTAGAAACTGGTGGCCTCGTATTTTTTGAATGCAACATAATGAATTAATTCTGAGTAGATTTAAGCTCCTTTATTTTCAGTCCAACAGAAGTTGTCCAAAACCCTGATTACTCCATCCTGTCGGGGGCCTGGGTAGCTCAGCGTGTAAAGACGCTGACTACCACACCTGGAGTCGCGAGTTCGAATCCAGGGTGTGATGAGTGACTCCTGTCAGGTCTCCCAAGCAAACAATTGGCCCGGTTGCTAGGGAGGGTAGCGTCACATGGGGTAACCTCCTCCTGGTCGCTATAATGTGGTTCTTGCTCTCTATGGGGCACATGGTGAGTTGTGCATTGATGTCGGATAATAGCGTGAGGCCTCCACATGCACCATGTCTTCACAGTAAGGCGCTCAACAAGCCACGTGATAAGATGCACGGAGTCACTACGACACCATGAGGACTTAAGAGGGCACTGGGAATTCCAAATTGGAGAGAAAATGGGAGAAAATCAAAGTAATCTAAAAAATCTCCAATGTGTTTTCCACCATTTCTTCTGGAATTCTAATTTCGTCCCGCAGTCTTATACACAACAATAAAAATTCCCGATTTTTTTAATGCTTTTTATAAATATATAAGATGTCATAACTCTAATATCATGCTTTTCTAATGTATATGTGTATCCTTGTGTTTGTCCTTTTTGTTCTTGTGTTATTGTATTATACTTTATAAATGATTGTAAATTACCTGATCGTGTATGTAAATGTTTTGTAATAATAAAATAAATAATTAATTAAAACCAAACTGATCAGAAAAATGAACATTTTGAACATACATCACCGTGACTATTAAACTCAAATTCGTGATAGTGGAAAAACATCTTACAAGCAATAATCAATTATTTTAGAAAAAGTCACTAAAATTCACCAAAATGATATGAGTGAGTGGACATCTATGCATTTATGCACATAACTATTTCTTGTAGTCAAAAACGTATTTTGTTGGTGTATAATGGGGCGAAGACTTCCTCTCTCTCTCTCCTTTCTGTTCACTTCAATCCCTCTTTACCTCACAAAAAACAATCTCTCTCTTATTAATAAAGCTGCGTATTATCAATTTTCTTCAGGATAAGAAATGCTCAGTGACACATATTATGATTCAATAAGTCGTGAGACATCGCGTTATAATCTAGCTGCATTAAGTGTGACAGCGTCCATGTGTGAGTGTTTGCATCAGCCGGTGCAGTCTCAATCTCTCCCCCTTGAACAGCGTTAAATGCTGGAATTACAACAGCGTGAGCACCTTGACACAGCTCGCACGCGCCGTGTTTTGTCCAACATTTACCACCACACCCTTAGATCGGGACATTCACACAACTCATAGAAGAGGCGCTGACCACACAAAAAAATGTTTTATTTCTTTTCTATAATTCCCTCATACTTTGGGATCTACATAAGCTGAAGCTGTTTGTAAAGTTTAGAGTGCATCTGGTCTGAACGCACGGTAATTCTTCCTCAGTCAGGAGTGACATGAAGACACATGCAGGAAAAGACAATATGAATATTGCGGACACTTTAATTCTCAAAACTCAGAAGAGCTGAACTATTCATTCACTGCGAGACTATCCACCACTGTTAATACATGCAATAAACAATTCAACATAAATAATTAATATTAAGTTGCTTACCGCAATGGACATAGAGTTGACATGCATAAAGAATACAAAATATAAACAAATAAACCAGTCGTTTAAGTCCCATATTGAGCAACATCAACTCAGAACAACGCAATTGCGTTGTTTAGGTACATCATCCAACACACACGGTTTCACTGTTGCCAACTAGTTTCAATGGAAAGTCACACGCTTATTAACATATTTGTGACGTCACCGTGCCTCATTTGCATTTTGCATAGTATCCGCCATTTACGTGCTTCTCTGTGCTTACCGTACATACTGTAATACCCTATAATTCCCTATAACTATCAATCACTCAGAAAGTTAGAAGCGATAGTAACTTTCTTATCTTTTCTCTCACACAGCGTTCAGCCATAACAAGCCACTCTGTGCATATTTACAAAAAAAATAACTATGTGCACATTTTTATAGAATCAATTCCAAGCCACATATACAAAATATTTTGCATATTTACAAAAATACTAGATTCGTGATTTGTCTTTGACAATGCTGTTTGCACATGCGCAGCTCATTCATTGTGTTGCTCCACCTTCTTGCCTGCTCACTTCTCTCTAGGCTTGTTCGAAAGCGCCGACGCCATGTGACTGTGACGTATGCCATCAAAGTACCGCGAGAGCGATTCGAGAGTAGCCGGAGGACTCAGCCAGCGCAGCTACTCTACTTTTTTTATTTTTTTTATTCAACAATTGCACAGTTTACAGGAACATTCATCTCCATTATAAAAATAATACATTGTGCAGTTTCCAACATTGCGGGTGTTTTAACATAAACAAAACATAAACAAAAGACTCACATCATCACATTTTGCCAGGGGAAGTACGGATTTACAAAAAGATATCAAATTGTTTACACACATTCACAGTTTTTGTTGCCTTTTGATTAAGAGAATACTTACACATGTTGACATATTGCTTGACCTCATTGTTAAAAGCAATAAAAGATGTTTTGGAATGCACAAACTTACATTTATGAAGCCAGCGCAGCTTCTCAAGAGCAGCTGCACAGGTTCTGATGACGACACAACTGATCCACGATTGGCCGGATTCACTGACAACACCGATGACGTGCGTTTCAAGTTTATTGCGACTTTTAAAACAGTTCAATACCTTTTTATGTCGTCTTTATCTTAAAAATCATATTTATTAGATATTGTTTTACTGTATTTACTTTATTGTTAATAAAGGGTTTGTGTATGTTTATTTTGCATGACTTTCTTTTTCATACAGACCTTTTACAGTATTCAGCTGCATAACCTATTCAAATGAGCATTTTTAATAACTCAAATGTTAATCTTATAAACATACAATCTAATGTGGTCATAAATGTATGCTCCTGTACACATGATGCATAATACATTGTTCTTCCATTTGTTCATGTGGTTTCTTCATATTCTCTAGTTTATTTTGCTGTGGTCATACTTCACCTGCATGTGGTTAACAAACTGCTAACAACTTGCTATATCTTCAACTTAACAACAGTACAACATTCTGTTCACTTTCAAAGAGTTGGTCTAAATCACAATATAAATCCAACAGAATTGTGCTTTTCTGTATATGAAAATGAATGGTGTTTTGTCTCAAATGTTAAAAAGAGCTCATCTGGAGGGTACTGTAAATCCTGTTGCTGAAACCTTTTTTTTTATAGGTTACTTTTATGATTTTGTATTAGCAGAAACACCCATGTCAAACTGCTAAAGTATATATCCAATATGTTATCTTGTTTTGGAAGACCCCCTTCCAAAACACCACTTATACACACACACATCAAAAGTGTGTTAATACCATGGTCCATGGTTAATACATAAAGTTACTTAATCACTAAATCATGAAAACAATGGAAATCACTGCTAATTAATGTTGAGCCAAAACTGAAAGTTGACTTAAAAGGGTAATTGCATTTGTTGCTAACTATTAGTAATAATGAATGGAACTGGTGTTGGCTATGGTCCCATGGTTCCTTAGGATATATAAAGAACCTGCACTACCCTATGTAACACACAACAAAATGGACAACGTAACCATTAATGTGTTAGACAGCAAAGGTAATGTTGTCATGCTAACAGTTTCCAATGACATCGCTGAAAGGATGAAGAATGGTAAGGAAACCGCATAACTGTGAAATAATTACAAGGCACCAATGATTTGTGCAAGTGTTTTATTTATCATTTATTCCCCAGATCAAATGTTCCTTTCTTCTGTCATGGAGCATGTATCAGCTGTTGAAACAAAAGGTACACATTTACTTAATGACCAAGAATATACTGGAAATATTTCTTGAGTGACACTGACCACATCTACAATCTTCTCTCCAACCAGCTCTCCTCAGTGGCCCAGCTTGTGCTGCAAAGCTCCTCCAACCTCCTATTCCATGTCTCACTACCTCCACTAGGTCGCCGGTACCCCTAAACCTCAGTTTTGTGAAACCACCATCAACCAGCCAGTGCCCCAATACTACAAGTAGGCCCTCTGTACCACCTCCACCATCAACCAGCCAGTACCCGATTACTACCACTAGGCCCCTGTACCACCTCCACCATCAACCAGCCAGTACCCGATTACTACCACTAGGCCCCTGTACCACCTCCACCATCAACCAGCCAGTACCCGATTACTACCACTAGGCCCCTGTACCACCTCCACCATCAACCAGCCAGTACCCGATTACTACCACTAGGCCCCTGTACTACTTACCTCCACTGTCAAGGACCCACCGCCTGCCACTCTGCAACCTGGTGCAGTGTGTGGAAACCCTTCAGCATCCATTCAACCTTCATCCCCCTCCTTCCAGTCAGACAGGCATGAATCTCAAGGTATTATATCAAATACTGTAAGGAAGATAAATGTCAAAACTGTGGTTAAATTACATTTTCTTTGTTTTGTAGTGTTAATCTATTTCTCTCCTTATCCCCTCCATTTTACAGAAATAACACATCAAATGACACTATTTCTACTGGACCTTACAAAAACTCACCAGCAACTTTATTTTAGGAACAAAATGACGTTCTATAAAAAAATACAAAACTCATTCTCACAAAAGGGCTACAACTTGTCAAGTGAAAAAATTCGAAAAAAAACTAGCAAACATGTTAACCACTTATAAGAGAGTAAAAGACAGGCGCCATGCAACTGGGGAGGGGAAGATCACCTGGGAGTACTATACAGTAAGTTGAAGACTGCTTTACTTTATGTTTCTGAAATAACATTGTCATGTCTTACATTGGCCATTTTCATTTTACATTTGAAATCCACCCCCACCAGCTAATGGATGAGTTATTTGGGTCATCGGGGATCGGTACTGCACCACTTGGCACCATTCACTCCACACCTCTAGGTTTGGAAGAGACCTCCACCCAAAGCATGCCCACAACGTCTTCTCTTCAAGACCAGCCAGCAGGTGCTAGTATGGATGAACAGCCAGGAACCTCTACCATACCAAATACAAACGTCACAAGCAGGCAAAGACGACCACAACCCTTACAATTTCTGGAGGCTTACGAAGAGCATGCAGAGAGAAGGACTGCTGTGCTTGAGTCCCTGGTAAGGCCAGATCTGGAGAGATGGTGGCGACTTAAGGAGAGGCGGAGAAGGTCCTTCGAAAAAAAGATGGTGACCAGCTTGGGAACAATTGTGGAGGAGCTGAAGAAAATGACATAGAGTTGACATGTATAAAGAATACAAAATGTAAACAAATAAACCAGTCGTTTAAGTCCCATATTGAGCAACATCACTTTAGTAACATCATCCACCACACACGGCTGTCGCTTCCGAACTTAGCTCTATTATGTACACAAAATGATAAGTGTTGTCACTCTCTTCAGTGATGTCAAGGGTTTCCACCGTCTCCTGCATGGGAATGGCTCTCTCGTGCACGTGACACACGTCACTCATTGTCTTAAAAAAAAACACAAAAAAAAACCCAGTGTCACTCTCCCCCTCTCTCTCTGCAGTAATGGACTCCTCCAGCTCCCCCTCTCTCTCAGTATGGCAAGCCGTTTTAACTTTTATTCATTTCCAGGATATGAATTCTTGATATCAACAGTTACATTTTCACTAGTAAAAACCTTTATTTTTGATATCAAGAATTCAATTGTCAGATATCTAAATCTAGTACGAATTGTATTTCTGATATGGGAAATTGGAATTTCAACAAGAAATCAATTCTTGATATCAACAATTGATTTTGAATGGCAGCCTATGGTGACATTTCACAAGTGAAAATACAATTACAGATATCAAGAATTATAGTTTTTACTAGTTGAAATACAATTGTTGATATCTAGAATGAGCATTTTAACTAGTGAAAATGTAATTGTTGATTATCCTGGAAATGAATAAAAGTTAAAACGGCTTGCCATACTGAGAGAGAGAGGGAGCTGGAGGAGTCCATTACTGCAGAGAGAGAGAGAGAGGAGAAGATATATATGTATGTATGTACAATGGGTTGA